>NC_058081.1:648808014-649034944 GCF_014858855.1 Bufo gargarizans
AAGTGTTGTGAGCATGTGCGTCCTGTATTACAAGGCTCCTCTACAGGACGTAACCAACAGCAACTGAAAATCAAACAGATTTGCCACAGGGTGCAATGGTTGGCTAATAACTTTATAATAAGGCAGTTTAAATAAATGGTGTTATTTGGGGAAAGTGACATAACAGCGATACCTGCTGGGCGGGATACATTTATGTGGCACAACCCCTTTAAACTAGAAATATTATGCCAGGCTCTTATCAATCATCTTCTTTTGAAAAGCTTCAGGATTATATAGGTTGATTCAAATGTTTTGATAACTACAGAATCCTAGGTAGACTTTTCATCACCTGGGGCTACCTTAGACCTATATCTATACATCCTGTCTCCCCCCACCAGCACTCACACATTGGACATATGACCCTCCAGCTCTTACCCTCTAGCTACACCCCTGATTATGTATGAAGTGATGTTTGGTTATGATGTTTCGTTAACCAATATATCCCAATTTTCTTGGAATGTCCAGGAAGCACCCGGAAAAAGTAATGTGTTATCAGACTCAGCCCCAGCACCGAAAGAGTGCATTGAGGGGGATAAGAAATAATTCTGGTTACAAGCTTAAGGATCCTGATAATTAACTTACAAAGCAGAGAGGAATTCCAATCCACAACTGCTGCCTGCAAGTACAGGCTGCTATTTGTCACATAGCGAAGGAAACAAAAGTATTCCAGGTAATCATCAACTAGTATGGACAAATGAAGGGGTCAGTGTGACTGCAAAGTAAAGTAAAATGTTTCAAATAAGCTCTCAAGCACATGGCACGATATTAAATATGTTTGAAGCCTCTATGGCAGCATATAGAGTCTTCATGCTAGGTAGCCACAGAATTTTATGCAGAGCTGTATGGTTCTTCCATTCGGCACCATGTTATGGAGATATTCTCTGTCATATGGCATCTTGTGGAGCATGCCTCAATTTTTTCAGATCCTATGGAGTTATAATATGGCCCCATAGACTGTTGTGGAGTGTTGTATTATGCTTCTGTACAACTCAGAGGTCAAGAAGAGCCATAATACGGCTGTGTGCATTCTCATAAAGTTGGATGTTAGTTTACTGGGATAAAGCCATTCCTAGTATACATTAGTTCCCTGCATCTACCTGTAGTTTTATCAACAGACTAGATCTTAATCATTAGATGTTCCAAAGAATGGCTGTAACTGGTCCTGTTACTGATAAATCTCAGCATTTTATGGAGTTTAATATATTTAAGCATATCATTTTCATGTGATCTCAGGTTTACTATGCCCAACATTTGATTCTTGCATAATTATTATTGGTTACTAGTCAGTGGAACACCACTTCCTTCATTTGGAAAGATGGCGGATTGTTGTTCACTGCTGAGATGGCCTGAGAATGAGACAATGAGTAGGTGTCTACAAAACTGTTCATGTTAGCGTCGGGCTTGGCACTCTTTAATACACTGGCTTAACAGAAACATATCCCTGGACTTGTGCCATCTTATTAGTATAGTGTACCAAGCACAGGTCAAGGCTCCACTACTAGGAGCACCTGGGTGGACATGTGAACTAAACCTACATAACTTGTGCATCCACCACAACACAGAGGTTTATTCAAGTAGATGATTTTTCCAATTCAAATAACCACAGTTGGTGAAATCATGATAAACAATGTGTTCTGCTCCCCACAGGCTCTGTGCGATGCATTCTTTGCCCTGATCATAATGCCCTAGGTGCCGAATGGCGGATGGTGCAGTAATATATATGTTCTGGGATTGTAGAGTCTTGCAGGAATATTGGGAGGAGGTAATGGGATTTATGGAGACTTTTTTTTTTGCCTAACCAAAAATATTACACCCTAAGGTCTGTCTTATTGGAATGGTAGATGAACTTGCTCTTAGTGTAGCCCAGCGCAAATCATTTAAATTATTACTTTACTAGGCCAAGAAAGCCATTTTGTTTAATTGGAAGCACCCTAAGAGACCTACTAAGTCTGCCTGGATCCGGGTGGTCAACAAAGTACTCTCACTCTATAAATTCACTTATTTATCCCAAGGATGCCCTGCTAAGTTTGCTAAGATATGGGGCCCTTGGCTGTTGCAGTCTGCCATAAACTTAGGGATATCGACTCTTAAAGAGGACAACGCAAAGCTATAATTTTTCTCTTCACTGTATTCACTGAGGAAAATAAACTGTCAGATGAAATGTAGAGTGTAAAAGTAAATTCCCCATTAAAAGTGGCCTGACCCAGGAAGAAGTACAGCAGAATCTTAGGCCTCATGCACACGGCCGTTGACCGGCTGTGGCCCTATTGCGGCCCGCAAACAGCGGGTCTGCAATATGTGGGCACCAGCCGTGTGCTCCCTGCATTACGGATGCGGCTCCATTCACTTGAATGAGACCACAATACGGAGTTTTGGTGCGGAACGGAGGCACGGAACCCCAAAGAAGGACTACGGAGTGCTTCTGTGGTGTTTCTGTTCGTGCCTCCGCACCACGAAAAAATAGAACATGTTCTTTTTTTTTATGGTGCGGGCAGATCACAGACACGTTTAAGTTGAATGGGTCTCGATCCGTCCCGGCCACCGCACGGATGTTGCCTGTGCATTGGGGACTGAAAATTGCAGTCCCCAATGCACGGAACGGCCGCACAACAATAGAAAAATTGCCAGGACCAGATGGCATACACCCCCATATCCTTAGAGAATCAAGTAATGTCATAGCCAGACCCTTATTTCTATTATTTAGGGGTAAAAAAAAAGAGCATGGAAACTATAGGCCCGTAAGTTAAACATCTGTCGTGAGGTTTTCTAAGAGATGCTATCTTGGAGTACCTCAAGAAAATAAGCAAATAATGCCATATCAGCATGGCTTTATCACGGATTGGTCATGTCAAACTAATTTTATCAGTTTTTATGAGGAGGTAAGTTCTAGACTTGACCACGGCGAATCAATGGATGTCGTAAATCTGGACTTCTCCAAAGCATTTGATACTGTTACACATAAAAGGTTAGTATATAAAAAGAGAATGCTTGGACTGGGGGGGACAATGTCTGCATGTGAGTAAGTAACTGGCTGAGAAAAAGGAGGGTGGTTATTAATTGTACACACTAAGGCCTCTTTCACACTACAGTTTTTTGCATTCCGTATACGGTCCGTTTTTTGCGTTCCGTATACGGTCCGTATACGGAACCATTCATTTCAATGGTTCCGCAAAAAAACGGAATGTGTTCCGTATGCATTCCGTTTCCGTATTTCCGTTTTTCCGTTCCGTTGAAAAGATAGAACATGTCCTATATTTGGCCGCAAATCACAGTCCGTGGCTCCATTCAAGTCAATGGGTCCGCAAAAAAAACGGAACACATACGGAAATGCATCCATATGTCTTCCGTTTCCGTTCCGTTTTTTGCGGAACCATCTATTGAAAATGTTATGCCCAGCCCAATTTTTTATATGAAATTACTGTATACTGTATTTGCCATACGGAAAAACGGAACGGAACAACGGAACGGAAACTGAACCACAACGGAAGCAAAAAACGGAACAACGGATCCGTGAAAAACGGAACGCAAAACACTGAATTCAACATACTGTAGTGTGAAAGAGGCCTAAGATTTGGTCACTGTCACTAGTGGGGTACCACAGGGGGCAGTATTGGGTCCTATTCTATTCAATATATTTATTAATGATCTTGTAGAAGGCTTGCACTGTAAAATATAATTTTTTGTAGATAACACTAAACTGTGTAAAGTAACTAACACGGAAGAGGACAATATACAGCTACAGATGATTCTGGATAAATTGAAGGCTTGGGCAGAGAAGTGGCAGATGAGGTTTAACACTGACAAATGTAAGGTTATGCACATGGGAAGGAATAATGCAAGTCACCAGTACATACTAAATGGTAAAACACTGACTGAAAAGGAACTTTAGTGGACAATAAACTAAGGCTACTTTCACACCTGCGTTAGGTGCGGATCTGTCTGGTATCTGCACAGACGGATCCGCACCTATAATGCAAATGATTGTATCCGTTCAGAACGGACCCGTTTGCATTACCATGAACCCAAAAAAATAATGCAAACGGATCTGTTTTGACTTACATTGAGAGTCAATTGGAGGCGGATCCGTTTTCAATTGCACCAGTGTCAGTGAAAACGGATCTGTCCCCATTGACTTACATTGTAAGTCAGGACGGATCCGTTTGGCTCTGCATTGTCAGGCGGACATCAAAACGCTGCAAGCAGCGTTTTGGTGTCCGCCTTCAGAGCGGAATAGAGGCTGAACGGAGACAAACTGATGCATTCTGAACGGATCCTTATCCAATCAGAATGCATTGGGGCTAAACTGATCCGTTTTGGGCCGCTTGTGAGAGCCTTGAAACGGATCTCACAAGCAGACCCAGAAACGCCAGTGTGAAAGTAGCCTAAGCTGTAGAAACCAGTGTCAGGCAGCTGCTGCCAAGGCCAATAAGATAATGGGTTGCATCAAAAGGGGCATAGATGTCTGTGATGAGAACATAGTCCTACCACTTTAAAAATCACTAGTCAGACCACACATGGAGTACTGTGTACAGTTGTGGGCTCCTGTGAACAAGACAGACATAGCAGAGCTGGAGAGGGTTCAGAGGAGGGCAACTAAAGTAATAACTGGAATGGGTGCTCTACAGGACCCTGAAAGATTATCAAAATTAGGGTTATTCACTTTAGAAAAAGAAGACTAAGGGGCGATCTAATAACTTATATAACTATATCAGAAGTCAGTACAGAGATCTATCCCATCATCTATTTATCCCCAGGACTGTGACGAGAGGACATCATCTGCGTCTGGAGGAAAGAAGGTTTGTACTCAAACATAGAAGAGGATTCTTTACAGTAAGAGCAGTGAAACTATGGAACTCTTTGCCTCTGCTCTCTGATAAATAGTTTTGTGGGAAAAGATTCAGTATAAGTATAACATATACATTTATATCTCTGCTTTTCTCACTTCCTGTGAATACTCATCAGTATAGGAGGGAGGAGGAGTTATCAATAACTGACAGCTATCTCTGTATATACAAAATGCTATCAGTCACTGATAACCCCTCCTTCCTGTACCAATAGTCGCTAGAAAAAGCAAAGATATAATAGTAAAAATTGCAGGTTTTGGCTACATGCACACGAACATTGTTTGTTTGTCATGGATGTAGTAGGAGAGAACACCAAAAGACAACAAGAAGAAAGGGAAAAGACACTAGGCCTCACCGCTAGGGAAGGAAAAGGGTGACCACCTATAAAACCCTGCTCCTGGCCCTAACTCCTATCCATATGGGCACCTCTCGATGGTAGAGATGCCCATACACAGGAACCTAGAAAACCCTGGTGGCCCTCGGATGCCCTAAAGATAATGACAGGGTAGAGACAACCCGCTCCTTCCCTGGTGAAGAAACCAGCGTCTTGCTGAGGCCTAGTAAACAACAAAGGGGGGGGGGGAATACAAAACACAAGGTTATTAGCAACACACAGACAAAGTAAAACCAAAAGAGGCTGTCAGATAACTAATGTGCAGATAATCTTTCAGACCTTCTAAAACGTGTCACCGGTGTGACATTGTTTCCATGTCCATTCCATTTTTTTTGCGGATAGGATGCGGACCCATTCATTTCAATGGGTCCGCAAAAAATGCGGACAGCACACCGTGTTCTGTCCACATCACTATGTCCGTTCCGTAGCCTCACAAAGAAAATAGGACATGTCGTATTTTTGTCCGTTTTAGGCATTGTTACAATAGATCCGCAAAAAAAAAAAAACAGATGGGATACGGATTTCATCTGAGGTTTTTTTTTTACGGATCCGAAATTTGCAGACCGCAAAACACATACAGTCGTGTGCATGTAGCCTTTGGTATATATCAATCTGCTCAGCTCCTCCTGCTCTATAACATGGTGCTTTCAGATTGCATTGCATTTTGTGGTGACAGGTTCTCTTTAAGCTCTCACCTTTACTCTCTTTCTGGTGGTTGTGTTGTGCTCCTCCCCCTTCCCCCTAGAGAGCAGGTTACCTATGTGTATTATATGACTAGTACCCCTGCACTTGTGGTTAAACTGAAAGAAAACAAAACAAAATGAGAAAAGGACTGTTACATTGCAATACTTTGATTGTTCTATGCCTGTACACCCTTTATTGCTGTGATGTACTGTTGCTTTGTAATTTCTCTCTGTATGTTCTACAATTTATTTTATATATTAGCTTTTTTTAAAATAAATGTTCCTTTAAAAAATGTGTTCTGGCTGTATCATAGATGATAGAACTTTCTACCTTTGTCCACGGACTATGGGGGGGGGGGGGTGATTTTTCATAGACTGCCGCTTTCCACTGGCCCTTGATACCTCCATGCTCTACCGGAGGCTGCACCTAATTTATGACGAGGCGTACATATTAGGTGCAGCTTCTGCATAGGCGTGCGCAGCCTATTGCATTAGGGTGTGCACCCTAAAGCACAAACACACGCCACGCGCGCGAGTGTGTGTGTGTGTATATATATATATATATAAACATACACACACACACACGCGTGGGGGCATGATCATCTGTGTGGAATCTGACACAGATGCGGGGGGATCTTTGGATGACATACATATATAGCAGTGCCAGCATCTTGTGCTATATGTGTCTTGATCATCCACAGATATCTACCCCCAACCCCCCATAACAGTGTCCCTGACAGTGACTGACCCCCAACAGGGGGTGGAGGCCGGCAACTATTGTAAGACGGACCCCGCGTTCCTTATGTAAGTGAGCTTAAAGGGAACCTGTCACCAAAAAATTGCTTATTAAAGGAAACCTGTCACCATGATTTTGTGCATAGAGCTGGGGACATGGGCTGCTAGATGGCCGCTAGCACATCTGCAATACCCAGTCCCCATAGCTCTCTGTGCTTTTATTGTGTTAAAAAAACGTTTTGATTGATATGCAAATGACCTGATATGAGTCCTGTATCCGGAGATGAGTCCAGCGGAAAGGAGCCCAGCACCGCCCCGCGTCCTCCGAATCTCCTCCTTGCTGGCTGACGTCACAGAGCTGGAGCGCCGAAATCTCGCGATGCGCGAGCTAGCGCGTGCGCAGTGTCGGCATCATGTTCATTCCCTGTACTGGCATCAGCACAGGGAACGAACTACGCATGCGCTAGCTCGCGCATCGCGAGATTTCGGCGCTCCAGCTCTGTGACGTCAGCCAGCAAGGAGGAGATTCGGAGGACGCGGGGCAGTGCTGGGCTCCTTTCCGCTGGACTCATCTCCGGCTACAGGACTCATATCAGATCATTTGCATATCAATCAAAACGTTTTTTTTAACACAATAAAAGTGCAGAGAGCTATGGGGACTGGGTACTGCAGATGTGCTAGCGGCCATCTAGCACCCCATGTCCCCAGCTCTATGCGCAAAATCATGGTGACGGGTTTCCTTTAAGCTGTTAATAGTACCTTATAGTGCTGCATAGTAGTTTCCTAATGCACTTTTTCTTCGTTTAGCCGCATTTAGCCTCCTTGAGAAATCGATGTTTTATTCAGTCGCTGCCCCGTGCTTCAAGTCAGGTTTGAAGTCAAGGGGGCAGCAGCCTAGTATTAACAGCTTAATAAGCAATTTTTTTGGTGACAGGTTCCCTTTAAGTTGTAAATAATAAACTTGTGCAAAGTATGTACTAGTATGTATACTACTATCTAATAATCCTTATCTATCACTTGACACTAACTTACTGGGGACAGTCAGGACTCCTCTCCACTCCAGACTTTTTCTTTTTACTGTGGCAGACTGCTGGCAGTGCACAAAAGAAGATCAGAATATATTCACTTCTGGCCTACTGGGCATAGGCAGTTAGGCACACTGGGCGCGGGCGGGCGGGCAGGCTTCCGCTCTTCACATTCAAAATAGGGAGCCGGCGGCAGCGTAACGTGACGTCACTCACTCCGTCACGCCGCACGCGCATGCTCCTCCCACTTTAGAAGCAGGCGGAGCAGGCGCGTGACGTCGGAGTGAGTGACGTTACGCCACCGGCCGCCGGGAGACTGAGACAAGGAGGCGGAGCACAGCACAGCGGAGCAGTGGGGGTGGAGTCTGGACTGGATGGATTACACTACAGATGAGACCAGCATCCAGCAGTATGTAGTATGTCACACTTTCTGACATGATGAAGCAGCTGTGAGGTCGGACACTAGTGCGGGGCGGCTGGCAGTGCAGGAGGCGGAGCACAGGGGTGTGATTAGGGTGTGCCCAGGCACACCCCGTGCGCACGCCTATGAGCTTCTGGCAGTCCGTGCTCCTAAACTGAAATCTATACCAGCCAGATTTCAGTTTCCTTTTACGCAGGAAACTGTTGTAAAAAACTGATAAATGTGCCTCGCCATCTCATCGCCCTCGCTATTCCTCCTTTTTGAGAAAGTGGCGAGAGCAGCAGAGAAACGCCACTTGCGCAAAACTTTTTGCACAAGTGGCAAAATAAAGTTGCAAACACTGTGTTTGCGACTTTTTTTCACCAGAAACCTATCATGGGGGGATGATAAATTCCCCCTATAAGTCTTCCTGTGTACCTCTTCCAAAAAAGTGCAGCAGTATGACATTCAAGACATTGAAATAGAGCACAAAAGGGAGTGCTTTATTTGGCTACTACAATACTCCTAGGGTGTGTAGACTATGACTCAGGAAACAGCACATTGAGATAATGTTCAAATAAAGAAGTCCCTGCCCAATTATTTTGACTTAACATGGTAGGTGGCACTATGATCATCACAAAAGGTTTACACTGGAACAGTCAAGGAAACATTTCAGGACTCTCATCCTTATAGACAATATAATCTAATTAATAATTATTTTCTTGGTCCTAACGGTGTGGTAATAGTCCAATGTACTAATTGGACATTAGTTGCAGAACTGCAAAATATGGTTACTGCAAACGTTCTGATTTATTGTATATATAAACCTAATAGCATTGTAAGGATAGTTATCATAGTAACATGGTTTAAAAGGCCTAAAAAAGACATCTGTCCATCCAGTTCGGCCTGTTATCCTGCAAGTTGATCCAGAGGAAGGCAAAAACTCAGGCAGAGAGTTCCATAGTCTCACTGCTCTTACCATTACCCTGGGTTCAGACCTGAGCGTTCTGAAACGAGCATTCTGTATGCGCGATTGTACCGGTGTTTACAATCGCGCATACAGAGATAAGCGAACACACATTGTCGCGCGTTCCCGCTGAAGTCTATGTACGGGAATGCGCGACAAACGCCCCAAAAAAAGCTCAAGAACTTGTTTGAGCGTCGGGCGTTTTACAGCGCGATCGTACGCGCTGTAAAACGCCCAGGTGAGAACCATTCCCATAGGGAAGCAGTGGTTTCTCCTTGTTGAGCGTTTAACAGCGCGTAGGAACGCGCTGTAAAACGCTCAGGTGTGAACTTAGGGTAAAGAATCCTCTTCTATGTTTGTGTACAAACCTTCTTTCCTCCAGACGCAGAGGATGTCCCCTCGTCACAGTTACAGTCCTGAGGTTAAATAGATGATGGGAGATATCTCTGTACTGACCCCATATACATTTATATATAGTAATTAGATCTCCCCTCAGTCGTCTTTTTTCTAAAGTGAATAACTCTAATTTTGATAATCTTTCAGGGTACTGTAGTTGCCCCATTCCAGTTATTACTTTAGTTGCCCTCCTCTGTACCCTCTCCAGCTCTGCTTTGTCTGCCTTGTTCACAGGAGCCCAGAACTGTACACAGTACTCCATGTGTGGTCTGACTAATGATTTGTAAAGTGGTAGGACTATGTTCTCATCACGGGCATCTATGCCCCTTTTGATGCAACCTTTTATCTTATTGGCCTTGGCAGCAGATGCCTGACACTGGTTTCTACAGCTTAGTTTGCTGTTCACAAAAAATTCTAGGTCCTTTTCCATGTCAGTGTTACCCAGTGTTTTACCATTTAGTATGTACTGGTGACTTGCATTATTCCTTCCCATGTGCATAACCTTACATTTGTCAGTGTTAAATCTCATCTGCCACTTATCTGCCCAAGCCTCCAATCTATCCAGATCCATCTGTACCAGTATCCTGTCCTCTTCTGTGTTACTTAGGCTCCTTTCACACTAGCGTTCGTCGGTCCGCTCGTGAGCTCCGTTTGAAGGAGCTCACGAGCGGACCCGAACGCCTCCGTCCAGCCCTGATGCAGTCTGAATGGAGCGGATCCGCTCAGACTGCATCAGTCTGGCGGCGTTCAGCCTCCTCTCCGCTCGCCTCCGCACGGCCAGGCGGACAGCTGAACGCTGCTTGCAGCGTTCAGCTGTCCGCCTGGCCGTGCGGAGGCGAGCGGATCCGTTCAGACTTACAATGTAAGTCAATGGGAACGGATCCGCTTGAAGATGACACCATATGGCTCAATCTTCAAGCGGATCCGTCCCCCTTTGACTTTACATTGAAAGTCTGAACGGATCCACTCAGGCTACTTTCAGACTTAGAAATTTTTCTAAGTTATTAATGCAGACGGATCCGTACTGAACGGAGCCTCCGTCTGCATTAATATGATCGGATCCGTTCAGAACGGATCCGATCAAGCGCAAGTGTGAAAGTAGCCTTACTTTACACAGTTTTGTGTCATCTGCAAAAATTGATATTTTACTGTGCAAGCCTTCTACAAGATCATTAATAAATATATTGAATAGAATAGGACCCAATACTGACCCCTGAGGTACTCCACTAGTTACAGTGACCCAATCTGAGTGTGTACCGTTAATAACCACCCTCTGTTTTCTATCACTCAGCCAGCTACTTACCTACATACAACATTTTCTCCCCGTCCAAGCATTCTCATTTTATATACTAACCTTTTCCATGGTACAGTGTCGAATGCTTCGAAGAAGTCCGGATATTCGCCGCGGTCAAGTCTAGAACTTACCTCCTCATAGAAACTGATTTAATTTGTTTGACATTACCGATCCCTCATGAAGCCATGCTGATATGGCATTGTTTGCTTATTTTAAGTGAGATACTCCAAGATAGTATCTCTTAGAAAACCTTCAAACTGTTTACCCACAACAGATGTTAAACTTACCGGCCTATAGTTTGCGGGCTCTGTTTTTGGTCCCTTTTTGAATATTGGCATCACATTTGCTATGCACCAATCCTGTGGAACACTCCCTGTCAGTATAGAGTCCTTGAATATCAGAAATAAGGGTCTGGTTATGACATTACTTAATTCTCTTAGGATACGGGGGTATATGCCATCTGGTCCTGGCAATTTGTCTATTTTAATATTTTTAAGACACCGCTGTACTTCTTCCTGGGTCAGACAGGGCACTTTTAATGGTGAATTTACTTTTACATTCTGCATGTCATCTGACAGTTTATTTTCCTTAGTGAATACAGTGGAGAAAAAAATATTGAATAGCTTTGCTTTCTCCTCATCGCTCTCTGCAACTCCCCCCTCATTACTCTGTAGAGGGCCGACACCTTCAGATTTATACTTTTTACCATTTATATAATTGAAGAACATTTTAGGGTTAGTTTTGCTCTCTTTAGCAATTAAAGGGCTTCTGTCACCCCATTAAACTCATATTTTTTTTTGTGTACTTATAATCCCTAACCTGCGATATTGCCATACATTATGTTATTAATAATTTTCGTTCAGTACATTTTGCAAAAAACGTACTTTTAAGATATGCTAATTACCTGTCTGCCAGCAAGTAGGGCGTCTACTTGCTGGTAGCAGCCGCAAAAAACCGCCCCCTCCTTCTGTTGATTGACAGGGCCAGCCGCGATCTCCTCCTCCGGCCGGCCCTGTCAGTATTTAAAAAATCGCACGCCTGTGTTGATTCAGGGCAGGCGCTCTGAGATAAGGAGGCTCGCCTCCTCAGCACTCCCTCGGTGCGCCTGAGCCGATGACGTCACCGAAAGAGAAGACGTCATCGGCGCAGGCGCACTGAGGAAGTGCTGAGGAGGCGAGCCTCCTTATCTCAGAGCGCCTGCGATGAATCAACACAGGCGCGCGATTTTTGAAATGCTGACCGGGCCGGCCGGAGGAGGAGATCGCGGCTGGCCCTGTCAATCAACAGAAGGAGGGGGCGGTTTTCTGCGGCTGCTACCAGCAAGTAGACGCCCTACTTGCTGGTAGACAGGTAATTAGCATATCTTCAAAGTACATTTTTTGCTAAATCTACTGAACGAAAATTATTAATAACATAATGTATGGCAATATCGCAGGATAGGGATTATAAGTACACACAAAAAAAATGAGTTTAGTGGGGTGACAGAAGCCCTTTAATCTCTTGGTCTCTAGTTTGGCTGCTTTTATATTTTTTTTACATATTCAATTTTTTTCCTTAGGGTTTTGCAGTGCTTCCTCACTACCCTCCTGTTTTAGTGATTTAAATGCGTTCTTTTTGTCATTTATTGCTTTCTTTACAGTTCTATTTGTCCACATAGTATATACCTCTCACAATTAGATTTTAGGATGCTTTTAAAAATATCCCATTTTGTGGCTGTACTTTTATTTTTGAGGACTTTGTCCTAGTTAGTTAGACCTATGGCCTCTCTAAGGGTACTTTCACACTTGCGTTGTTGGATTCCGGCAGCCTGCCAGATCCGGAAATCCGTATGCAAACGGATAGCATTTGTTTCTGGATGCAGATCCGACTGACAAATGCATTCAAACACCGGATCCGTCTCTCCTGTCATCCGGAAAACCGGATCCGGTATTTATTTTTTTCACATTTTTAAAGGTCTGCACATGCGCAGACCGGGAAACCGGGTCCGTTTTTCCGGAACACTTGGTACCGGATCCAGCATTAATACATTTCAATGTAAATTAATGCTGGATCCGGCATTCCGGAAAGTGTTCCAGAATTTTGGCCAGAGAAAATACTGCAGCATGCTGCGCTATTTTATCCAGCCAAATACCATAAGAGGGACTGAAATGAAGACATCCTGATGCATATGAACGGAATGCTTTCCATTCAGAATGTATTAAGATAATACTGAAGCGTTTTTTTCCGGTATTAGGCCCCTGTGATGGAACTCAATACCGGAAAACTTTAACACTAGTGTGAAAGTACCCTTAGTTGGCAAAATTTAGCTTTTTTTGAAGTTTGGTATTTTTGTTCCTCCCTGAAGAAACACTCTTTTGAATGACAAATGGAAGGTTATGACTTCATGGTCACTATTTCCCAGGTGTCCCCCAACCTGCACATCTGTTGTTCTGTCAGGTCCATTGGTTCATACTAAGCCCAATATGGCCATCCCTCTAGTCGGGTCCCTGAACCATTTGGGAGAGGTAATTGTCTTTGGTTATTGCCAAGAACCTGTTTCCTTTATGAGATATACAGCTTTCAGTTTCCCAGTCTATATCAGGGTAGTTGAAGTCCCCCATAATGACCTCATTATGATCTTCCGCCTTGTCTATCTCGTTTAGTAGCAAATTTTTTGTGGACTCTGGTATATTAGGTGGTTTTATAATAAACTCCTATTAGTATTTTATTATTGTTTTTGCCTCCATGTATTTCTCCCCACAGTGACTCCACATGTTCATGTCCCTCACTTATATCTTCTCTCCCTGTACATGAACCGCCCAGTCATAGCTATCATCCAGCCATGTCTCAGTTATTCCCACTATGTCATAGTCCTCCTCAGACATCACTGATTCGAATTCACCAGTTTTATTAGTCAGGCCTCTGGCATTAGTATATATACAATTAAGAAGTTTATGTATATTTTTTACCCTACACCTTTACTTCAGAACTGTTTTGGTCCCTCCTTCCATTCCTCCCCCAGTTCTATTACCTTGCCCCCGGTCTCTATCTGCACTATCTTCCCATCCTATAACGTAATTACCCTCCCCCCCAGTCCCTAGTTTAAACACTCCTCCAACCTTCTAACCATCTTCTACCCCAACACAGCTGCCCCTTCCCCATTGAGGTGCAGCCTGTCCCTACGATAGAGCCTGTAGCTGACAGAGAAGTCGGCTCAGTTCTCCAGGAACCCAAACCCCTCCTTCCTACACCAGTTCTTGAGCCACTTATTAACCTCCCTAATGTCCCGCTGCCTTTCTTGTGTGGCTCGTGGTACAGGCAGTATTTTGGAAAACACTAGCTTTGAGGTCCTTGCCCTAAGCTTGTGACTTAAATCCCTAAAATCATTTTTAAGTTAAATGTTAACACCTTGGCTCATCCTATTAAGTTGCCAGGAGATGGACATAGGTACGCCCCCTTGTTAGTCAGGGTAGAGAATTTTGCTATGCTACAGTATCTGCATGTACAAGTTCATCAGAGCTAGGGCTAAGCTCAGAGAACCTTCATCTCTGAGACTTCTACAGCCAAGCTACGTTATCCTCAAAGGTTTTCATAATGTCTGGAATCTATAAGGCCAAGCATTAGAGTCAGTAAGAAAGGTATTGTTTTATTGCATTCATGGCAGAGAGACCTTATTGGTGTGGGGAAATATTGCAAATGCAATATTCCACACTTTGAGACAGTTTGTCCAGGTGTATCTTAAATCTGCACCCATCAGTCTGGAAATTGCAGAAAAATTCAACAAGAACCTCATTGCATACCTCAGATCCTGCAGAGACATTTATTTATTGATACCAACTGGCCTGTTTGCTGACTCCACTATTTACCAGCCGTTGCACCTGCCCTCCTTCCTTGCACACAGACCAACACTTAACACCAAGGGCAACCCAAATACCACCAGGTAGGAGCCCCAATTCCAGAGAGAGCCCAAAGGGAAGAATGGGTACGCCCTACTGTCACTGCGCGGCCCCAGGGTAGGCAGAATGCGAGACTGCTACTGTGACCTTTGAGTACCAAAACTACACTCCAGGCCATAAATACCACTCTTATCCTCTGCTCGTTACTCCCAGGCTGCTGCATGACAGGGGAACTACACATTTTTCACTGATAAGATATTTTACAAACTTTCCTGGGATCTCTTGTACTATTAATTTATGCAAAGTTGTGTGAAAAGTTAGTGATAATTTAAGGAAGGAACATACAGTACATGACATGGAGCCAGGTAATAGAGATCTACAGACAGTTATTGCCACTATCAAGCTTGTCCAATCCTCATGGCTCCATCCATCTCCACAACCACGTTACCTAACAAAAGAAAAAGGACAAAATATCATTCTTGTCTTCTTTCTTAGGCTACTTTCACACTCGCGTTTTGGACAGATACATCATGGATCTGAAAAAATGGATCTGTTACAATAATACAAATGAACGGATCCATTTGTATTATCTGTAACATAGCCAAGACGGATCCATCATGAACTCCATTGAAAGTCAATGGGAGACGGATCAGTTTTCTATTGTGCCAGATTGTGTAAGAGAAAACCGATCCATCCCCGTTGACTTACATTGTTTGCCAGGACGGATCCGTTTGGCTAAGTTTCGTCAAGTGTATAGCAAAACGCTGCAGGCAGTGTATTGGTGTCTGCCTCCAGAGCGGAATGGAGACTGATCGGAGGCAAACTGATGCATTCTGAGCGGATCCTTTTCCATTCAGAATGCATTAGGGCAAAACTGATCCATTTTGGACCGCTTGTGAGAGCCCTGAACTGATCTCACAAACGGAAAGCCAAAACGCGAGTGTGAAAGTAGCCTTACAAGGAAGAAGAGGAAGAGCCTGTGGCAGAAGCAGGTATTTTAAGACAACTAGTTTATAACTCAGCGGGCGTGAACCAACGGGGCAGAGGGGACCGAGGTCTAAGGACTAGAAAAGTCACCGGTTGGATGCTGCTCGTGTGAAGATTTTACCTACTGCACTTGATACAATAGATCAGTGTTTCCTATTGTAACCAATTGTAATGAATATAATACCAGGTTTTGCCAAAAAGTCTTTGTAGGCTTTTCTTTTTTTTTTTTTTTTCTGCAATAATTTAGGCTGTGCCACATAAAACAAAAAGAAATGTATAATTTGGCCAGCAAGGACACAAGCTCTTTATAGATTATTGGGTGTCTATGTCAATACTTGCCAGGCCATCTCCAACATGTCTTCTCCATTGGAAAAAAATCTTGGGCAATGTTTGGGCTTACTCTTTATTTTTCAGGCTGTTACAGCATTCTAAAATGACAAAGCCCGCTCAGGATGACAAAATCAAGTTCCCAAAAGGTGTTTAGACATGGGCAAAATGTTCTCTGTCCAGAGTCTTTGAATCAAGAGAAAATTGACCGAAAGGTCATCCCTAATAAAGGATGGAAACTGGATGGGATCAAGCAAATGGCAGGCCCTTCTGTCTTGAGCTCAAGGAAGACATAGTGGCCAGCATCAGTATTAGGATCTCATTTTTGCTATGAAGCCCCCTCCTCCCTATGTATACACCTTTACAGGGCTGCTTTTGGATGGAAATCTAGAATGAACGATCTGTGATTAAAGGAATTCAATTTTAGTTCACATAGCCACCACATATTTACAATACGATAAGAGGCCCAAGTAACCTCCCTAAGAACAATAGAGAGGTGTATGTAAATTTATGTTGAAGCCATGCGAGATGTGATAAGCTATGATGTTCCACCTACAATTAAGTAATGCATAAATTGTAATTGCAAAACAAACCAGAGGACAGTCAATGACTGCACGTGGATCTATAGCTATAACTTCTAGGGAGTTTTCATTAACTTCACGAAGCAACAAACTATGCCTACAGAATCTACACGTGTGTGTGCTGTATGCCCTAAGCTGCTGTCGTCCCCCTTTCGAACACCCAGGAAGTGATTAGTACAAAGAACATGTGACACTTTATTAATCTTAGAATAACATTTAATTTAAAAAACTACACTAAATGTGAAAAAAGTGCAAAAAATAACTTGTCTGAGCAGGTGGCTTCCTTCAGACAGGTACATTATATTCTCATCAAATGTTTACCTTCACATTGAAGTTAGATATTAAGAAATTTCTCCGCTCCCTAAAAGGGTTTCAATTTAAACACAGCTTCACAATCCCTGTTAGAGAATTCTGAGTTTATTGATGGGGGCCCCTTGTTCAAGATTTTTTTATCTCTTGGCAAGAATGGGGAGTGGTCACACCTTTGGAAGATCTGTCCCCTCCTGCCTTACACAGACAACCACTTGATTTGATTGGGCACTATGTAATGCTTAAAAGGGTTGCTCACCCATGGGTAGATTTCGGGCAGACCCCCTACATGGCCGCACCTGTAGACGAATGCATACTTACCTGCTTCCCATGGGATTCCAGCTCCCCTGCTGCCATCGCCACTTCTGTTCTCCCCATGTCAACATCTGGTTCGACATGAGTTAAGTGACTGCTGCAGCCAATGACTGGCCACAGCGGTGACACGTCCACTTTGTGTCATACCAATGGGTCACGTGATGCATGGGAACAGTCATTGGCTGCAGAGGCCAAGTGACCCATGTCAAACCAGATGGGGGAGACACAGGGACAGCGGAGAAGGGAGCAGAGCAGCGAAGGAGCTGTAGTGTAGCGGTGGGGAGCACCTAGGGGTCCAGCCTAGTAGGGGGTCTGCTGGAAAAGCACCTTGGAGGTGAACAACCGCTTTCATTTCCCTTGTAGGGGAACTGCAGAGAAACTGAACACTTTCCCCACAGATTACAGCTGATTACTGGGATTCTCAGCAGTGGAACACTTTGTGATCAGTTTATGGCCAAGGGATGCTTTTAACAAGTAGGGAAGGGCCAGTGGACAACATCTATAAAAAGGACCTGTAAGCTCTACTGATGTGTGTTAACTTCTTGCACCCCGCTTGTAATAATAATTCTGGGGCATCTATTCTTATGACTATCATGTGCTATTCCTTTATCACTCCTGATAGAAGTTATAAATGAAATAATAGCAATTTGCAAAGAAGGTCCAGATGGGTGTTTGTCCCTGCACATTCTGACACTATTCAATCAGTGCTGCCAGTGTGCGGTAAAAATCAAGACCCCATATTGCTGAGACCTGCATCTCTTGTGCTGCCCATCAGGTGTGCACACACTCCTTTCAGCTCTTAAAGGGCCAGAGCGTGCACAGCTTAGTCTTCCCCAGCCAATGGCTGGCCACCTTCAGATATTTTAGGCACCTTGCCCTGTGGGAAGGTGCCTGAGCATTTAGTTCTAGTTGTCTAGTGCCACTGTTATTTCTGCCTTGCCATGTACCGAACTCTGCCTGTCTTTTGGATGACCCTTCATTGCCTGACCTGACCTCTGCTTGTTCCTTGTACTGATTCTGAGCTGCCAGCCCTGACCATCGGTCTGATTCTGGATTGCAGGAACTTTGCCTACCCTCATCTCTGCTTGTCTCTGACTCTTGCACTGATGTCTCTGTGGATCAGCAATCTACTGAACAAAAACTACTCCTTAGGAGTATCTCCAAGTCAAGTCTGTCGGATAAGATTTAATGGCGGATCCCCATCCTTTTTGTAACACACAAGTTGTCTAACATTGTCTTGACATAATGCAGGTCTTCCCTGCCTTCTGCACTGGATTAAATTGTGTCTAGAGAAGATTATGGTGTCACAACCCACAGCAAGAAACACAAACAATAACGTCTGATGATGATAATTCAAGGCTAAAAGTCACAAAGGAAGATACAACATAAAAAAGTATTTAGTAAATGTTGTACTAAAGCCTATGAACAGTAGAAAACCTGGAAAATCAATCCAAATGTCAATGTCAGAAGTGACATGTCCCCTGTGGGAACCTCTAAACTTGGACACCATGGATTTTCTAAAAAAATTGATTGGTGGACTCCTTCAGTTCCTTAACTCCATTCCCACCTGCCTTTCATGTTTTCATTGTATTGAGTAGGTGATAAATTTAGTTTCCATGTATCTGGACTTACCACAGGTATTCATTATGTGGGATATTCTAAAATCATGGCTGGCAGGTGGGCCCTGAGGACTGGAGGTGAGGAACACTGCCATAGAGCATCAACACTGTTTTGAGATGGTCACAATTAGCAAGTCTTTAAAAAAATTTTTTAATATAATTATCAATTAAACACCTCATCAAAGCATAATATTTCCAGTTGGTCCTTTGGGACCAGCACTGTTGCTGAGAAGAAGGGGTCCCTGGTCCCAGCAGGTGAGATGGGAACAGACGATTCAGGTGTTTCCAACACACCCATTTACTGTGAATAAGCAACTCATTCCTGGTAATACCAGGATCCACATGTCAGGCCCTTACCTGTGATCCTTTTTTAAAAAGCAATGTTTCTTTTCATCAATATCTTTGGTGCCATTTTTCATTGTATTAACGATGAGGGAGAGGATGTTACATCACGCATGAGGGAGTAGAGTATTATGGAATAAAGAGATTCCTTATGTGGTGTTGAGGAAGGGTGGCGCGTATTGTGTGTGTGTATGTATATGTATTGGCGGTGCAGAGGACGATGTGCGCAGATGTGCCCGGCACCTGCGCCCATCCGCCTCCGATATTCCCCAGGGGCTCATCCATGCCCCTGTGGGAATTCATATAGTGTGGCCCGCGAATGCATATACATATACACATGTGTATATATACCTATGTGCCCATTTAATATGTGATGGGCCCCTTTAATACGTGGGCCCCTTTTATATATAGTGGGCCCCTTTTATATATTGTGGGCCCCTTTAATATATTGTGGGCCCCTTTAATATATTGTGGGCCCCTTTAATATATTGTGGGCCCCTTTGATATATATGTGGGCCCCTTTAATCAATATATACAGTCATGTGAAAAAATTAGGACACCCTTTGAAAGCATGTGGTTTTTTGTAACATTTTTAATAAAAGGTTATTTCATCTCCGTTTCAACAATACAGAGAGATTAAAGTAATCCAACTAAACAAAGAAAACTGAAGAAAAGTCTTTTCAAGATCTTCTGTAAATGTCATTCTACAAAAATGCCTATTCTAACTGAGGAAAAAGATAGGACACCCTCACATGTATTCCCTCTTAAATTGGCTCAGATCTCACACAGGTATATCACACCAGGTGCACATAATTAGTAGATCGTTACTCTGCATGTTGAATGAGGCTTGCCCTATTTAAACCTCAGACATTTAGTTTGGTGTGCTCCTGAATGTTGAAGTGAGAGTGAGCACCATGGTGAGAGCAAAAGAGCTGTCAGAGGACTTCAGAAAAAAGATTGTAGCAGCCTATGAGTCTGGGAAGGGATTTAAAAAGATCTCAAAAGATTTTGAAATCAGCCATTCCACTGTCCGGAAGATAGTCTACAAGTGGAGGGCTTTCAAAACAACTGCCAACATGCCCAGGACTGGTCACCCCAGCAAGTTCACCCCAAGAGCAGACCGCAAGATGCTAAAAGAGGTCTCCAAAAACCCTAAAGTGTCATCTCGAGAACTACAGCAGGCTCTGGCTACTGTTGATGTAGAAGTACATGCCTCTACAATCAGAAAGAGACTGTACAAGTTTAACTTGCATGGGAGGTGTGCAAGGAGGAAACCTTTGCTTTCCAAGAGAAACATCGAGGCCAGACTGACATTTGCCAGAGATAAAGTTGACAAAGACCAGGACTTCTGGAATAATGTTCTTTGGACAGATGAGTCCAAAATTGAATTATTTGGACACAACAGCAGAGGACATGTTTGGCGTAAACCAAACACAGCATTCCAAGAAAAGAACCTCATACCAACTGTGAAGCATGGAGGTGGAAGTGTCATGGTTTGGGGCTGCTTTGCTGCAGCAGGACCTGGTCAGCTCACCATCATAGAATCCACGATGAATTCTACTGTGTATCAGAAGGTGCTTGAAGAACATGTGAGACCATCAGTTAGAAAATTAAAGCTGAAGCGGAACTGGACCATGCAACATGACAATGACCCAAAACATACTAGTAAATCAACCAAAGATTGGCTGAAAAAGAAGAAATGGAGAGTCCTGGAATGGCCAAGTCAAAGTCCAGATTTGAATCCCATTGAGATGCTGTGGGGTGACTTGAAAAGGGCTGTACGTGCAAGAAACCCCTCAAACATCTCACAGCTGAAAAAGTTCTGCATTGAGGAGTGGGGTAAAATTTCCTCAGACCGATGTCGAAGACTGGTAGATGGCTACAAGAACCGTCTCACTGCAGTTATTTCAGCCAAAGGAGGTAACACTCGCTATTAGGGGCAAGGGTGTCCTATCTTTTTCCTCAGTTAGAATAGGCATTTTTGTAGAATGACATTTACAGAAGATCTTGAAAAGACTTTTCTTCAGTTTTCTTTGTTTAGTTGGATTACTTTAATCTCTCTGTATTGTTGAAACGGAGATGAAATAACCTTTTATTAAAAATGTTACAAAAAACCACATGCTTTCAAAGGGTGTCCTAATTTTTTCACATGACTGTATATATGGTGATATCTAGATACATATGTGCCCCTTCATGCCCCCTGAAGTAACTGCCACACACAGCCCCACATACATTAAACCCCCCCTACATGGACCCAGATGCATCAATGTGAATGTGGCCCAAGCATTCACATTGATGCATTCTGAGTAAAGGCGCCAGGATGACCGGATAAGGTCCGGTCATTCTGGTGACCTCAAAGGGATTCAAATTCTAATGAATTTGAATCCTTTTGTTCCAATTATCTCCAGCCCGGCTGGAGATAATTGGAGCATAATAGAGAAAGAGGAGACACCTCCGCTCCCTCTATTATGCGCATTCCGGCATCGCAATTACCATTGCGATGTCCGGAATGCTAAGAGCTGCAGACGGGAGATCAAAGGATCTCCCGCCTGTCAGCCAGTACACGCGGCCCTGCGGCGCGCGTGCAGGGATGCGCGGGCAGGCGCGGTGACGTCATCTCACCGCGCCGGCCCACGTGTTCCTCACAGTGGTGCGCGCTCGCGCGCCGCTGTGTGGGCGGCACGGAGTGCGGGCGGCTGGACATATAAGTCCGGCTGGCCCGACACTAGAGAGAAGAGAGCCGGCCGCCCACCTTACCTGGAGGATCATCCCCTGGACTGACGAGCCCCCCTGGACAACGAGCAAGACCCCTAAGTATCTCTACTAACCCCCCCCCACTATCCCACCAACGAAACCCCATTAACCCCCACTATCCCACCAACGCTATTTACCCCCCCACTATCCCACCAACGCTATTATCCCCTCCACTATCCATAATAACCCCTTCCATACCCCCCATTATAATAACCCTTGCCCCTGGTTATTATATTAATCCTTGCCATCCCCTGATTTGCCATACCCTCATTCCCCTGGTTCCATACCCTCATTCCCCTGGTTATATTAACCCCTGCCATACCCTCATTCCCTTGGTTATAACTGATTCCCCTGATTAACCCCGGCCATACCCCCATTCCCTTGGTTATCACCCCTGTATTGGTTTGTGGTCTGCTTTACCCCAGCACGACCACCGTCAACCCTCGTCGTGCCCCCTAGGGATAGAATATTAGTCAGGTGGGTGGGTTGTTATACCTGTATGTGTGTATTGTATAGTTAGTTTGTGGGTGGAATTTGGGAACGTGTAGTGTAGTTGAGTATTGTATATTTAGTGCTGTATTGTTACTGTATTGTGTGCGTAGTGTCAGGTGTTAATAAATACTGTGTTACTTGTACCCTTTGTGTAGTGTGTACTTGTTAGCGGTAGTAAGTAAGGCGCATGCAGCTAGTATAGTGATTAGTGTAAGGCATAGCGAGGATATTGTTATTGTTATATAAAGGCATAAATAGGCGGAGTCATCACTAGACGGCTCCTCCTATTTATGAATATTAATTATCAATATTCGCATAATATTGGTGATTAATATTCCCCCTTTACATGTGGACTACAGAGAGGTGAGTGGTCCTGTGAATTTGTCTACATGGCCCAGAAGCAGGGGCATAACTACCATAGCGGCAGACTATGCAACTGCTATGGGGCCCAGGGCAAGGGGGGCCCAGTTGGGATTATCTCCTCTTCTACTGGGGGTGAAAACTTGGTCGGGACTGTACTCTCTAAAGAAACAACTTTTGACAAATGAGGCAGTGGAAAAATGGCCCATGGGTCATTGAAAGGGGTTTAGTTGGAAACCCTTCTGTCCTGTGTAGGGGGCCCAGTTTGATCCTTGCTATGGGGCCCTTACTTCTCTATGTACGCCACTGCCCAGAAGGTGTATAATCAAAATAATTGGATTATGCTGTTTATGTGGATGTGGTGGATCCATGAAGCTCTGGTGCATTGAGTTACAATAAGTGTGGGTCAGAAGTATACACTTTGAATCCATAGCTACTGGTCGCAAATTACTTACCTGTTTAGGCTGTACACTTGCTCTTTACTACATTCTCCAGCTTGGCTTATATTACTCCCACATACACACCTCCGAGTCTATTTGGACTACTGTACAGCATATTAGAGAAGATCACTGCTATTTTGAGGTATAAATGGCTACATGCAGGGCTGTAGCTATAGATCAGTGTTTCCCAACGAGTGTGCCTCCAGCTGTTGCAAAACTGGCTGTCCAGGCATGCTGGGAGTTGTAGTTTTGCAACAGCTGGAGGCACACTGGTTGGGAAACACTGCTATAGATGGTACAGAGGTAGTGGTCACACCCAAATTCTAGTGATTGAGGGGGTCCAAATAACCCTCTGGACTTGGTACAGGTTTTGCATTGGGATCCAGGAGCTTGACTGTACACCTCTGGCCACATGATAGCCCATATGCACAATGGGAGCATTTTGAAAATGTTTGTTTGCCCGTTCCTTGAGCCATGTAAAAGTGCATAAAGGGGTTGTCCACAATTTTTTAAAATTCCCGTGAAGGGAACTATACTTACATTCTCCCTGGCACTCACTTCCGGCTCTGTGAGCCCCAGGCTGTCTTCACTGAAGTACCCACATGTAACATTTCTGCATAAATGATGTAATTTGTGCCACTGGTCTCAGCAGTGACATGTCCCCAAGTGACACTTGACCCAGTAGTGACCTGCCATTTGGTGACATGTCACTACTGAGGCCAGTCATTGGCTGTAGCGGCAAAGCGACTCTGTCCGTGCGGGGACCAGAAGTGCAGAGAAGAAGACAGCCAGGGACCGACAGAGCTGTAACCAAGCAGTGGGGAGCAGGTAAATATAAGTCCAGCTATAGGTGCCAACTAGGGGCGTGTCACTGCTGAGGCCAGTCATTGGCTGCAGCAGAGAAAGTGACTGTCCATGCGGGGACCAGAAGTGCAGAGAAGAAGACAGCCAGGGACGGACAGAGCAGTAACCGAGCAGTGGGGAGCAGTTAATATAAGTCCAGCTATAGTTGCCAACTAGGGGCATGTCACTGCTGAGGCCAGTCATTAGCTGCAGCAGAGAAAGTGACTGTCCATGTGGGGACCAGAAGTGCAGAGAAAAAGACAGCCAGGGACCCACAGAGCTTCAACCAAGCATTGAGGAGCAGATGTGTATAATTCCCTTCAGAAGTGTGTGTCTGGCAGATGGGGGGTTATAAAAATTGGACAACTTTAAGACTGTGGCTAGTCAATCGGCTGATTATTGTTGCACAATCCATTGGTTTATAGTGATCTAAGCCTAGATTATTGTAATTGAATGGGCACAGACTGGTTAAGATCAGCAAATAGTAATTAACAGAACAACCACCCAGTGAGTAATTGCCTATTATACATGTCCTGTTCTTAAAATGAAGCAGAGATTTAATTGTTCCACAAACTACTAATGAGCAAATCAATTATCTTTAAACCAGTCTTTTTATGCCAATCTGTTCAGCAATGAGATACCTCCCATGACTCCCCTATACACATGCATGCTTGGGTTGTTGCTGGGAATAAATTGCTTCCCTACACGGGGAACAAAAGATTGTCAATAATTAGGCTCCCCTCATACACTTTAAAGCAGTTTTCCAGGCTAACGATCTTGAGGACCTATCCTCAGATCGGTGGGAATTAAAACAACAATGAAAACGTCAGTCCTGTATCCTAGCACGGACAAATTACTTGCGCTGCTGCTGGTTCCGGAGTAGTGTGGTAGGTATATCACACTGGAAATGCAGGTAACGAAAGTTTTTGGAACCGCGCTGCTCTGGACTATAATCTCCGGTCAACGGTGGATGGTGCCGGGCTCCAACACCTTTCCTTTCCACCCAAAAAAGGTCCAATCTTCCACAGATGGTTTCCTCTATAGGGTTTCAAGGAAATTGATACAATAGTGAAGCACCCTTTGGCTTGATGTTTTTTAAAAGGTTTTATTGTACTCACAAGAGTCGATCAACAAAAGGCATATATCAATAGATACAATCGTCTCGTTTCTGCCCGACCCGGGATTCGCTGCCTCGCTTCTTCAGGGGCGACAACTACGCATATGCGCAATGGGGCCCTTTAAATAGCCCAGCTTGTTCTCAATATATGAGCCGGTGGTGATCCGGATCAAATCCCAACATTGCAGAAACATAAAGTTTCCAATCATGCATTTTACAAGTATCTTCATATACCTTCACATTCAACGTAAAATTAACACATATAAATATAAATAGATATAAAATTATAAAACTCTTGCTATTATGAACAACTTGATCTCCAACACATTTATCTCTTATTCATCATTACTTTATACACCACAATATTATTTAATGGATGTAGATCTTCATCCCACTTAATTCACCTACAACATAACATAAATCGTCCGATTTGCGATATACTCTATACTTAAATATTCACAGAGCCGTCATTTATACTCCACCCACTTTTGTGACGTCGCTTGGGTGCTCCGAACCCCGCCTCCCCCCTCCGACATCCGCGTCACACTCCGTCATCATGACGTCGTTCGAAGGTCCTCAAGGAGCAGGGTCAGGAGAACCAAAGCAACGCCACAGGTCGGGATGTTTTACAGTAAGCATGGTTTTAAATCAAATTCAATATTTAACCCACCTGGCTGTAGGGTTCCTAACTGGTAAATCCACTCTACCTCCTTTCCATTAATTTGTGCCAGTGAGTCCCCCCCTCGCCAGTGTGGCTTTTCAAAAACAATTATAACAAACAGTTTAATAAATATACACCGCAGCGGAATTATGGATATCATAACAGAAACTATGAAAATGCATATCAGTTTAATAGAGAAAATGTATACACATATGAGCCAAACTTTGAGACTAGGGATGACTATATAAACCAGCAGAATTATACACACCATTATGCTGGTCAACAGGGCAAGCATTATGAGTATAGTAATGGTCACAAAGGAGTGTGACGCGGATGTCGGAGGGGGGAGGCGGGGTTCGGAGCACCCAAGCGACGTCACAAAAGTGGGTGGAGTATAAATGACGGCTCTGTGAATATTTAAGTATAGAGTATATCGCAAATCGGACGATTTATGTTATGTTGTAGGTGAATTAAGTGGGATGAAGATCTACATCCATTAAATAATATTGCGGTGTATAAAGTAATGATGAATAAGAGATAAATGTGTTGGAGATCAAGTTGTTCATAATAGCAAGAGTTTTATAATTTTATATCTATTTATATTTATATGTGTTAATTTTTACGTTGAATGTGAAGGTATATGAAGATACTTGTAAAATGCATGATTGGAAACTTTATGTTTCTGCAATGTTGGGATTTGATCCGGATCACCACCGGCTCATATATTGAAACAAGCTGGGCTATTTAAAGGGCCCCATTGCGCATATGCGTAGTTGTCGCCCCTGAAGAAGCGAGGCAGCGAAACCCGGGTCGGGCAGAAACGAGACGATTGTATCTATTGATATATGCCTTTTGTTGATCGACTCTTGTGAGTACAATAAAACCTTTTAAAAAACATCAAGCCAAAGGGTGCTTCACTATTGTATCAATTTCCTTGAACCCTATAGAGGAAACCATCTGTGGAAGATTGGACCTTTTTTGGGTGGAAAGGAAAGGTGTTGGAGCCAGGCACCATCCACCGTTGACCGGAGATTATAGTCCAGAGCAGCGCGGTTCCAAAAACTTTCAGATCGGTGGGAGTCCAACACCTAGCACCCCCACCAATCAGCTGTTCCCTGCTGGTACCAGGCCTGGAAATACTGCTGAGAATGGAGATAGAATCCAGTGTAGTGGCTGTGCCGGGTTATTGCATTTCAGCTCCCATTGAAGTGAATGTGTACTGAGATGCAGTACTTTCCATGGTCACTACACTTTCAACGGAGCCGTGATTCTCAGTGGTAGCTCCAGCTGACTGGTTGGGGTACTGGGAGTTGGACCCCTGGTGATCTGATATTGATTTTCTAATCCTGAGGATAGGTCATCACTATTGATAACCTGAAAAAACATTTACATTTCCATTGGATCTGGCTAAAATTTTCTTAAAGTAGTTTTCTAGTCTTCTGATATTGATGATGTATTCTTTAGGATAGGTCATTAAAGGGGTTGTCCAAGTTATATTAAACTTAGAGCGAATGGGACGGCTTGGGTGTAATTACACCTGCTCACCACTGCAGATGCAACGGCAAGCAGGTAAATAGTAAAGAGGAGGCAGCGCTTGCATGGCACGCGCCTTCTCTTCAAACAGCTGATCGCGGGGGTGCCGTTTGTCGGACCCCTGCCGATCTGATATTGATGACCTATCCTGAGGATAGGTCATCGATAAATATAACTTGGACAACCCCTTTAATATCCAATTGGCGACACACGACACCCAACTGATCAGTGGTCCCCTGCAGCCTCCAGCATTGGAGCTACCAAACTGTCTCTCAAAGAGGGTATAATATGTATGGGTCTCCTGACTCTTTCCCCGGTGGAGATGTTGGGGGGATATAAAGATTTTCCTGCAGTCCTTAAATTCAGAGAGCCCATCATGGTACACAAAGGTGTAGCTCTAAGGTGCACAAAGGAAGTATTCACAGCTGGGGGCTGGTGCCTAAGGCAGCCCATGAGCCATCTGCTACATAACAAGGCCACAATATAATAAATAGCACATGATAGATGGGGGACCTGTTTTCAGATTTTGCAATAGGGGCCAAGAGCTTGAAGTTATACTATCGATGCTTTGCCAATAAGTTTTGTTAAAGGATAACTGTCACATTATGGATAAAGCAATCTTTAGTTTCTTTATTTACCACTGTTTTCCTTGAGTTTCCCCCATAGTTACGGCTGTTTTGAATCCTACATTATGAGGATCTTCTCAAGATGGCTCCTCTGCCAGTTCTCTGAGGCCAAAACTGCATTCCCTTAGGTCACATCCAAACTTGCTGTAGCCAGCAGCCTCCTGCCAGCCAATCAGATTGAAACGGATCCGTCCCGTTTCCGTTATGCAGGGGAATCCTCTAAAGGCATTCCGCTATGCATTCCGTCATAGAATTGCGTTATGGTCCGTGGTAACGGAATCCATAACACAATTCACCTTTTACCACTAAACGAAGTGTGAACGAATTTCAAAATATGAAATTCGCTCATCTCTAAAACTAATAAATAAACTGGACATTTCATTTTCCTTGCAGTTTCATAGCTATTGAATACAATGTTTGGTCCACACATTACGATGTTGTCATGGGCTTTTTGGGGGGGTCTGTGGATGTCACTGTCACTGAAGGTCTGTGGATGTCACTGTCACTAGAGGTCTATAATGTGGTTGTCACTGTTACTGGAGGTCTATGATATGGTTGTCACTGTTACTGGAAGTCTATGTATCTCACTGTTACTGGAGGTCTGTAGCTGTCACTGTTAATGGAGGTCTATGTCACCACTATTTTATGAGAGCCTAAGGCCACCAGTGTGCCAAAGGATCCTCTGGTTGTCCTAGGCTCTGTTATCATAGTGGGCCCCAAAGGTCCAGGAAAAAAGGAACATTTGGAGCTACCTTTGGAGTCAATAACTTGGCACTAGGGTCTATTTCTTTGAATCACAATCTTTTAGATTTTATTGTTGATATGTATTTTGGACCCTGAAATTTATTTTCTCTAGTGGGCCAAAGGAACCCCAGTCTGACCCTATCTGTCACTGTTACTGGAGATCTGTGGCTGTCGCTTTATTGGAAGTTTGTGATGTCAATGTTACTGAACGTCTGTTGCCGCACTGTTACTGCAGGTCTATGGCTGTACTATTACTGGAGGTCTGTGGATGCACTGTTACTGGAGGTCTGTGGCTGTTCTATTACTGAAGGTCTGTTGCCGCACTGTTACTAGAGGTCTGTGGCTGCCCTGTTACTAGAGGTCTGTGGCTGCCCTGTTACTGGAAGTCTGTGGCTATAAATGTTACTAGAGGTCTGTGGCTGCACTGTTACTGGAGGTCTGTGGCTATCAATGTTACTGGAGGTCTGTGGCTGCACTGTTACTGGAGGTCTATGGCTATCAATGTTACTGGAGGTCTGTGGCTGCACTGTTACTGGAGGTCTGTGGCTGCACTGTTACTGGAGGTCTGTGGCTGCACTGTTACTAGAGGTCTGTGGCTGCACTGTTACTAGAGGTCTGTGGCTGCCCTGTTACTGGAAGTCTGTGGCTATTAATGTTACTGGAAGTCTGTGGCTATAAATGTTACTGGAGGTCTGTGGATGCACTGTTACTGGAGGTATGTGGTTGCACTATTACTGGAGGTCTGTGGCTATCAATGTTACTGGAGGTCTGTGGCTGCACTGTTACTGGAGGTCTGTGGCTATCAATGTTACTGGAGGTCTGTGGCTGCACTGTTACTGGAGGTCTGTGGCTGCACTGTTACTGGAGGTCTGTGGCTATCAATATTACAGGAGGTCTGTGACTGCACTGTTACTGGAAGTCTGTGGCTATCAATGTTACTGGAGGTCTGTGGCTGCACTGTTACTGGAGGTCTGTGGCTGCACTGTTACTGGAGGTATGTGGCTGCACTGTTACAGGAGGTCTGTGGCTGCACTGTTACTGGAAGTCTGTGGCTATCAATGTTACTGGAGGTCTGTGGCTGCACTGTTACTGGAGGTATGTGGCTGCACTGTTACTGGAGGTCTGTGGCTGCACTGTTACTAGAGGTCTGTGGCTGCCCTGTTACTGGAAGTCTGTGGCTATAAATGTTACTGGAGGTCTGTGGCTGCACTGTTACTGGAGGTCTGTGGCTATCAATGTTACTGGAGGTCTGTGGCTGCACTGTTACTGGAGGTCTATGGCTATCAATGTTACTGGAGGTCTGTGGCTGCACTGTTACTGGAGGTCTGTGGCTGCACTGTTACTGGAGGTCTGTGGCTGCACTGTTACTAGAGGTCTGTGGCTGCACTGTTATTAGAGGTCTGTGGCTGCCCTGTTACTGGAAGTCTGTGGCTATAAATGTTACTGGAAGTCTGTGGCTATAAATGTTACTGGAGGTCTGTGGCTGCACTGTTACTGGAGGTATGTGGCTGCACTATTACTGGAGGTCTGTGGCTATCAATGTTACTGGAGGTCTGTGGCTGCACTGTTACTGGAGGTCTGTGGCTATCAATGTTACTGGAGGTCTGTGGCTGCACTGTTACTGGAGGTCTGTGGCTGCACTGTTACTGGAGGTCTGTGGCTATCAATATTACAGGAGGTCTGTGACTGCACTGTTACTGGAAGTCTGTGGCTATCAATGTTACTGGAGGTCTGTGGCTGCACTGTTACTGGAGGTCTGTGGCTGCACTGTTACTGGAGGTATGCGGCTGCACTGTTACAGGAGGTCTGTGGCTGCACTGTTACTGGAAGTCTGTGGCTGCACTGTTACTGGAGGTCTGTGTATGCACTGTTACTGGAGGTATGTGGCTGCACTGTTACTGGAAGTCTGTGGCTGCACTGTTACTAGAGGTCTGTGGCTGCACTGTTACTGGAGGTCTGTGGCTGCACTGTTACTGGAGGTGAATAGATGCACTCTTACATGAGGTCTATAGTTGTCCCTCTTACTGGAAATCTTTGGCTGACACTATTTCTGAAGGTCCGTGACTGACTGACTGGCTATCATTCATTTTGGGAGTCCATAGTGGTCACTGTTACTTTGATTGTGTGTTGTCACCATCATTTGTAGTCCTACAGTTAGCAATGTTTTTGTAGGCTGTCACTGTTCATGCGGGTATTATGGCACTCAAGAAAAGGCTACAAAATTAAATTGTCCCCCATTTAAAAAAAATTCTGAGTTGTGCAATTGGACGGCCTGCATACCATCTGCACACAGACCCTGCTCTCTGATGACATCACTCCATATTTTAAAAGGAATGTATGACAAACCAGTAGAGGAATATGATAAGAAGACCTACGTAAGAGATCACCTCATAGAGGCTCCTGATGAAGTCACCACTTGTGGTGTACATCCTCACACTTTAACCTCTGTCTAATGTCACAGAAATAAAAGGAAGTCCTTGTCTAGCTGCCTCTCGTCTGGGAATGTTTGGATCAGTTTAAGCCGCTGGTTCAAGTTTCCAAAATTGTCATTGCAAAACAAGTGCTTTACATAGCACGATTTTGTACATGCTGGAATTAGCTCAAAACAGTGTGAAAGTACAGCAAATGGGTTCTGCAGAGCATGATGTCTGTGATAGAGTGCATCAGCACATTTATGGTGACATGCCCTTAATTTTAAAACCATACTCACCCTTGCCGCGTATCCACAATGCTCTAGGCCAAGACAGAAGTAGTATTTCCTTCTAAGGATAAATAATATGCTGGTATAATTACACCAGGTCTAGTTCATGCATGAGCCGCTCAATTTATTACAGCAATATAGGGAAGGGGAAAAGGAGGTCTGTCTGGGGAGCACCAATAAACTCCATTACACTGGGGTACTTGTATCTACCTACACCAGAAAACTACATAGTTACATAAAAAAAATAAACCATAAATAAATATAAACCCATAAAAATTTGTATATAGACATCGCATTCTGATGGCAGAATCTAATTATTATATAGAGATGTGCGGCCCTACACAGCCCTACTTACCAGCTGGCCACAGATTAAATCCTTACTCTTGTGCCAACCGTTGACTGACTAATATGTAGTGCTGCCGCTTTGTTTACAAATTAGGTTGACAAACATCTAAAAATGGGGGTGTTTTAACCCCTTCAACCCCGGGCCTGTTTTCACCTTCCTGCTCAGGCCATCTTTTGCTAATCTGACATGTGTCAGTTTATGTGGTGATAACTTTAAAATGCTTTTACTTATACAGGCCATTCTGAGATTGATTTCTTGTCACATATTGTACTTCATTACAGTGGTAAAAATAAGTTAAAAAAAAACATATTTATAATCATATTTTAGGGTGTCCATAGTCTGAGAGCCATAACTTTTTTATTTTTTGACCGATTCTCTAAGGTAGGGTCTCATTTTTTGCGGGATGAGGTGACGGTCTGATTTGTACTATTTTGGGGGGCATATGCTTCTTTTTTTTTTTTTTTTACGGTGTTCACCTGAGTGGTTAGGTCATGTAATTTCTTTATAGAGATGGTTGTTACGGACGTGGCAATACCTAATATGTATATATTTTTTTATCTATTTCACTTTAGCACAATAATAGCAGTTTTGAAATTAAAAAAATTATGTTTTAGTGTCTCCATGTTCTGAGAGCTATAGTTATTTTTTTTTGGGGGGGCGATTGTCTGAGGAAGGGGCTCATTTTTTGCGCGATGAGGTGGCGGTTTTATTGATATCATTTTGGGGGGCATACGCCTTTTTGATCGCTTGGTGTTGCATTTTTTGTGATGTAAGGTGACAAAAATAGCTTTTTTTTTCTCACTGTTTTTATATTTTTTTTAATGGTGTGTATCGGACAGGGTGGATCATGTGATATATTTATAGAGCCGGTTATTACAGACGCGGCGATACCTAATATGTGTGGGTTTTTGTTGTTTTTTTCTGTTTTTTTATTATAAAATAAGGGGCGTTTTTTTCTTTTTTACTTTATTAATTTTATTACTTTATTAATTTTATTAAAACACTTATTTTTTAACTTTTTTAACTTTATTTATAACATTCACTTTTGGGGGTCTGATCCCCTATGCAATGCATTACAATACATCTGTATTGTAATGCATTGCGTGTTAGTGTATGACACTGAGTCATACACTAACAGGTTGCCTAGGAGAACCAGCCGGAGGCTGGATCTCCTCGGCTCCTGTAGAAGGCAGTTCCCAATGCCGTGCAAGGCATTCGGCAACCTCTGCACGGCATCGGGCTGCCTTGTGTTGCATCAGGTCCCCGCCACAGCAACGCGGGGACTCGATGCTATCTCTCACCCGACACAAACCTCTTCTATGTAGCGGTCAGCGCGGACCACGGCTTAGAAGGGGTTAACCCGCCAGCATCGGCTTTTACAGCGATGCCGGTGGATACAGCAGGGGCCCGGCTACCACGGACTGCCGGGCCCCTGCAGTGATCGCGCGCGCACCGCTCCGGTGCCTGCGCGATCACTATGACGTACTATTACGTCAAATTGCGGGAACTCAGTGGTTCCCATGACGTAACAGTACGTCAAAGGTCGGGAAGGGGTTAAGGGGGTTGTCTAGGTGTTTAATATTGATGACCAATCCACAGGATAGGTCATCACTATCTGATCAGTGGGGGTCTGACTCCTCCCCAATCAGCTGTACAAAGTGGCCATGGTGCTCCGTGAGCACCATGGCGTCTTACTATGCAAGTGACATCATCGGTCATATCATCGGTCATACAGCCTAGGAGAAGCTCAGTCCTTTTCAAATGAATGAGGCTGAGCTGCAATACCAAACACAGCTGCTATCCATTGACTAGAGTAAAGCTTGGTAAGCTACAAGGTGGTCTTTTCAAACAGCTGGTCAAGGGGGTGCCGGTGTCAGACTCCCACCAATCAGATATTGATAAGATAGGTCATCAATATTAAACACCTAGAAAACCACTTTAATACAAATTTAAGGGGGTTTCTGAAATAATAATTAACTGAAGGCCAGTAACCTGTAATGACTACTGAAAAACTCATACTTACTTGCTCTCCACCAATCTGGTTCTGTGGTCTTGTGCGCTGCTGCAGCTAATAACTGGCTCCAGCAGGGATGTGTCCCCAAGCTCAACACCACCGCTGAAGGCAGTCATTGACCATGTCCATACCCGGCCAGAAGAAATCAATGTGGGAACCAAAAGGTGAAGGAACAGGAAAGAGTAGGCGATGCAGGCTAGGGGCCTTTAGTTAATATATAAACCACAACGGCCAGCTGCTATATAAAAATACAATAACTATTTAATACACCATATACAATTCTAAAAAACATAAAATCAACTCATTAATGTTGCAAATATATATAGCACAGCCCCTTTGAGGGTAATAAATGTCCCGTATGCCTTTAGATGTAAGTTTCTCTGTGTGATCTTTGTATATTGGATAATCACAAATCTAATCAACTCTAGAGTGTTCCGTGAGAGGACAGTTTTAGTATATAGCAATTAATTACTCTTTTACACCAAGTGACAATAGTAGTGGTTTTAAAACACTTTGTATCCAAAGATGCAGATGACTGCTCTTACCGACCCATACGTGTGAGTTGTAGCTTCATGTTACGTCTCGCTGGTCGCGTCTCGTTGGTAATGTTTTTTATAATTGTATATGGTGTATTAAATAGTTATTGTATTTTTATATAGCAGCTGGCCGTTGTGTTTTATATATTTCCTTATTGGAGCTATTGAGTGGAATAGCGGGCTAAGGGCTCTTTCACACTTGCGTTGTCCGGATCCGTCGTGTACTCCATTTGCTGGAATTACACGCCGGATCCGGAAAAACGCAAGTGAACTGAAAGCATTTGAAGACGGATCAGTCTTCAAAATGCGTTCAGTGTTACTATGGCAGCCAGGATGCTATTAAAGTCCTGGTTGCCATAGTAGTAGTGGGGAGCGGGGACCAGTATACTTACCGTCTGAGCGGCTCCCGGGGCGCTCCAGAATGACGTCAGAGCGCCCCATGCGCATGGATGACGTGCCATGCGATCACGTCATCCATGCGCGTTGGGCGCCCTGACGTCACTCTGAAGCTCCCCGGGATCCGCACGGACGGTAAGTATGCTGCTCCCCCGCTCCCCACTACACTTTACCATGGCAAACAGGACTTTAGCGTCCCGGCAGCCATGGTAACCATTCAGAAAAAGCTAAACGGTAATCCGGTAATGCGCCAAAACGACATTTAGCTTAAGGCCGGATCCGGATCAATGCCTTTCAATGGGCATTAATTCCGGATCCGGCCTTGCGGCAAGTGTTCAGGATTTTTGGCCGGAGCAAAAAGCGCAGCATGCTGCGGTATTTTCTCCGGCCAAAAAACGTTCCAGTCCTGAACTGAAGACATCCTGATGCATCCTGAACGGATTTCTCTCCATTCAGAATGCATGGGGATAATCCTGATCAGGATTCTTCCGGCATAGAGCCCCGACGACAGAACTCTATGCCGGAAGAAAAGAACGCAAGTGTGAAAGAGCCCTAAGCCTTGCTCCGGTGAGCGCTCTTTTGTATTGATTGTTTTGCCTTTAGTTAATAGTTAATTATTCTCCGAGAACCCCTTTAAGGCACTCGCATGGCTTAGGTTCAGGACTTAAGCCTGCACTATTTGCAGTACGAGCCCGCTGTAGCTGTAGTTGGAGCTAACTTCGATCTCAGCTGTTTAACCCCTTAGATGACACCGTCAAAAGCAACCCAGTATCTAAGTGGTTAGATAGCAGTAGGGGCACCTTCTGTCATCCCACTGGAACCCTATGATGCAATTGCAGGGCCTTGATTGGTTGTTATGGCAGCAGAATTCAGGTCTGCCCTGGATTAGAAGCCTATTACGCCCTGCCAGAGGGTTATCAGGCTGCTGTTTTCTTTCAAGGTCACTAACAGCTAAAAGGCACAACTTTTTTTTCAGGTTTTGGCTATGGACCATGGACTACAGATATAAATATAATTACATAGGGCAGAATATTAATTGGACCGCTCTAAGCGCAAAAAGAGGCTGTGTCCCTAATGGGTTAAGAATGATGGCCTGTATTCTGGGTTGGGCATTTTGAGTTTTCTATGAAGCCCTTCTCATTTAGCGAATGCCCCTTAAAGAAACTCAGATTTGTCAATCCAACATCTTTAGTCAGATTGGTGAGTGCCAAAACAGGTGCCATGGTAATGCATTTCTGTGCAAGGAAAAAACATGATTGTTTTTAGATGCATTAATAGTATCTCAGTTTATAAATTCCTTATACAGTTCCAAGAACAATCCATGTTTCCTTGTGATATTTACCATTTGGTTTTGACTGTGCAGATACAGTGTCTTTATGAGACAAGAAACACTGTGGGCGAAGATTTCATTCCAAGACGTGTGACTTCATAAAGGTTATAAACACAGACATAGTAGAGACATAGTGAGAGCTAATAATAATAATAACCAGGGGTTCATGTACAAACAGTCATAAATAACATTGCAACAGACAAGTCAATAATTACAACAAGAGGAATGAGGACCCTGCTCGCAAGAGCTTACAATCTATGAGGGGATAGGGGTGACACAAAATGTAGAAGTGTTAGTTTTGTACGACGGTCCAGCCATCTTGGGAGAATAGTGGAGCAGATATAAAGCTGCATGAGCCAGTCAGCAGCTGATATACGAAGTGCTTCTGTGAGCGGTGGAGGAGTTTGATGGAGGATCGGGTTCAGGGAATGATAAATGGGCTATGTGGAGAGGAGTTAGATCAGGGAAGGTGATAGGCCACCCTAAAAAGATATGTTTTTAGGGAGCGCCTAAAACTGTGTATGTTGTGATTTAGCCTGATTTCTTGGGGTAGGGTATTCCAGGGAACCGGTGCAGCTTGGGAAAAATCTTGGAGCCGGGAGTGAGAGGTTCGGATTATGCTGGAAGTCAGTTGTAAATCAGCTAAGATCTATAATAATCAACGTCATAGATAGATAAACACATAGATAATGGATGGATAGATATATAGATAAATAGATAGATAGACACAGATTCCCCACTTCCTTGCTTACTAATGTTGGACTGCCTTCAGGGGTGGCCAACAACCTGCAGCACTCCAGCTGTTGTGAAACTAAAACTCTCAGCATGCATACTTGCTCTCCTGTTTTCAGAACTGTCATAGAAATAAATGTAACATGCTGGGCATTGTACTTTCACAACAGCTGGAGTGCTGTAGGATGCCCACTCCTGGAGTAGAAAGAAGTCATCCTAGCACTGTCCAGTATCGAGCCATTCCAGCTCGTAGGAAACTACATTTCCTCAACCTCAGTTTAGAGGCTTACAATCAGGTGCCATATATTTGAGATCCTAAATTTCCCCAATTCAAGAACTTTCCAAAATGCCACCAAGAGAACCCACACCATCCACAAATATGATCTTTCCCTCACTGCACTGGTATCTGTAATCTGTTTCATATCTTAAAATAACCAATACACCCACAAACCAAAGGAGTTGTCTGGCATAGAGCCTCCATTATCCCATTCTAAACCCTTATCTATTAGCCAGAGAACATAGTTGTTACAAAGAGGGTCTGTAACAATACCAAACCACAGGGCAAACATGTGAGGCTCACGGTGGACCGATGGGTGTAATAGTTATTGTACTCATGGTTAGCAGATGCCTCCCTGGTACAGTGGATAGGAAGATAGCACAAAATCCTCCGGGTAACTCTCTGTTGCAGGGAACACCAGCCAGATGTTGGGTGAGGTGCCCTTGATGGTAATTGGTGTTTAAGGTGCTTTGGTGGCTGGGCCCTGGTTCGTGACGCCAGCACCGTAAGGTGTTTAGTAGTGGAAATGATGAGGAGTCAGTTGTTATCAAACAGTTGAACATTTATTCAAATCAATTGTCTTCAGGTAGTCAGTACAGACACAGTTCATTTGTATGATATAAGTGATCACTTAGAAATAAGTTCAATTGTATTCCTTTTATCAGGTTTAGGCAATTGTCAGTTGAGGAGTTCTCTTTAGTAATGACTCTTTACAGCCAAGACTTCTGTAATTATTCTAAGTCCAAACTATAGCACACTAGTACTAAATATGCGACCCCTGTATGTACGCCCCCGCTGTTTTCTACTTATCTTGAGCTATCCAATAAGGGCGTTCCCCTCGCGGCAGCAAACACTTCTGCTTCATTATTTGCAGGATGCTCCACTAAAAGGGTTTAGGTTTTTCCACTATATCCCGGAAGGCTTGTGTAGTGGATAAGGACAATTCTGTGCATTCATTATCCATTTGTGTCCTGGCACTTAGAAAGTTACTCTTAGGCAATGGTGCTGATGAGGTCCATAAGCTAGATTCAGCTGTAACCCTCACTAGGCTTGCTTCCTATTTAGACATAGACTCACTGTCTGGTGCTTGGCTGCTGTAGATAAATGTTAGATGTACTCCCTTTAGCCTGGCCATGACCAAGGGGTAGAAATAGCAGACTACATGGTGGATGATGCCTGTTTCTCTCCTTCATACACTTGCTTTTCCTCCTCTCACTAACTACTAACTTCCTGTTCTTCTCTCAGCTAGACACACCCAAGCTACATATATTATGTGGTGACAGCACCACCTAGGGGAGACTGGGTGTAATGACATTGCCAGCCTGATAATAGGAAATACCATACAATGCAAATACATAGGCAGATGTTTAAAGTGTCCCATTTACACACTGATGTGGGACGCTGCAGGTCTCTAACTCTGGAGGACCTGGCATGTCCATGCATTACACAGACAATCTATTGAGTACAGTTCGAACTGTAATGCTTTATTTTACCTACAGTAGTGCTACAGGGAAACCGAACACTTGCTGCCATGTTTCCACAAATATTACAACAGATCTCTGAAGATCCTAGAAATCAGATATTCTGATATCATGTAAGAGAACCTCTAACAAAAAGCGAATGCCAAAAGTGGACAAACCCTTTAATGAAGGCTTCAAGCGGGGGCGTACATACAGGGGTCGCAGTTGCGACTGGGCCCGGCACTCAAGGGGGCCCAGCCGCCTGTGGACCCCTGGCCCCGCAGACTAGTAGTGCTGTGCCTGTGTTTGCGTAGCGCGGCGCGGCAGCTCCGTAAACAGTATAACCCGGGCGGCCGGCCCGGGGCCCGCCGCCCAATGTTGCGTTCTTACGTGACGTGCTTCTTGCGTGCTTACGTGACGTCACAAAGTTATCAGCGCTGCAGGTCCGGCGGGAAGTTGGGAACAGAGGAGCGCGGGAGCCACTGCTAGTCTGCCACTGCCCACTTGCCCAGTAGTCTGACTCTATACTACAGTTACTCACCCCACCTCGCCTCGTTCACTCTCTCTTTGCCAGACATTTCTGCCAGCCTGAGCCAGGCCCAGGAGCAGCACTCATTCAGCCAACCAGAGCCCACACTGAGCCGAGCCAGCCTCCAGCATTCAGCCTTGCCAGTTGCCACTGACTTTCAGCGGGTCGATTCAGCAGCTTTCAGCCAGAGCCAGCCCAGCAGGTAATAGTTACTATCTGGCCTTGGTATGTTCTGTATATTATTATATGTGAGCTGGCCTGGTATAAGTTATACATCTTCTGGTATATTAATAAGTATAACTTATACCAGCTGTACATATAATAATATACCAGAGATAACCCAGGTTATATCATCACTGTGGTACACTATATCACTATATACAAGAAGATGTTATACCGTATATCATCCTCTTGTATATAGTGATATACAGTATATAATATATATATACACATACATACACACGCACATGCGTGCGCCGGGGGGGAGGCGTCAGCGGGTTGGGGGGGGCATCGACGGGGAGGGGGCGTAATGTAGTAGTGCAAATGTTGCAAGTACTGTAATTGTAAGTAACGCTACTGAATGGAGTTGTGTTGCAAACCGCAACTACGACCGTTGCTACGACTGTGCCAACCGTCCCAAGAAATCTAGCAGGGGTTTGTTTTCTTGCACCTGATGCCTCATGGAAACATAAAGGGGCATTTAGGCTCCCTAAATTGGGTCTGCTTTGAAAGCATTGTGTAGGTTTTACAAATGTGTAATATACTGTAATAAATGTTTTTGCACTGTTCTCTAATAATATCTTATTACTTCTTAGTCTCCCTCCTGCATCCCTTAGGACCTGTCTGCTCTCTCCTGCTGCTGGTTGACCATGCTCAGTTTCTCTGCTCTCTGTCTAGTCCCTGCTCTGTGTAGTGCATTCTCTTGCACCTGGCACTAGCTCTGGTCCAGGCTTCTCAGCTCTGAACTTCCCATCTGCTGAGAAAGGGAGCAGACAGCTGATTCCACAAGGCATGTAGGGGAGCTGTGCTCTACAGCACCTGAAGTTGGTTTGCTGAATAATCCTGATATTTATACTAAGCTTAGGGTTTGTTGTAGCTTTTTCTGTTTCTTTTTCCCACTTGCCCCTGTAGATCTTTCTCAGTGTCACTTTCCCTATCTGCTTGATCTGTGGCTTGCTGTTTCAAACCATTTTCTGGTATGTTTCTGCCTCTTGCATAGCTGTCTGTATTTGTCTGTTTCTGTATTACTGTGTCTGTCAATGTGTCTGAGCCTGTCTGTCTGCAGATTGTTACATTGTGTCTGTATGTTTTTTTTACTATGTATCACTTACTATTTTCCATATCTCTATCTGTATGTATTGTTCTGTGTTTCTAGCAAACCTCACATAACAGAGGATGCCCTCTCCACTGTGTGGAGGAGCAGACCTGGAAGACGTGGGGTGCGTAATTTAAAAACAGAGTCACTTCAAGGGCTGATATCTATCAGGCTAGTTCAAGTGCACCACATACACACCAGCGCTACAGGAGTTGACAAAAAGTTACATAAATGGGATTCTCCTTTAAAGGGGTTTTCCCTTGAATAATATACTACATTTTGCAAACCAGCACCTCGATCTGAATACATTCATAATTGCAAGTAATTAAAGGTGTAGTATAGCCATTCAGTTATTCAGTGAAATCTGTACAGTGTCATCTGCTGTTTGTTCTTTTCTTTATTTTTGTGTCCTCCGTGCTAAAGTGGTCGCATATGCTCAGTTCCATCCTTCAACTACCACCAGCTGTATCTTAGAAGCTTTCACATGTTCTGTATAGTAAAGGGATGACCCCTTAGATTTATTTCCTCCGATGGACCCAAGGCACGTCAGTCCCAGGAATAGGAAGACCAAGGTCCGTTATGACTATATGAGTCCATATTCCACAAGACGTCACACATCTCCTTTACTACGTATGAGCAATACAAACTGTACGCATTAACAGATTTTTCTAGTCCTTACCTGGTGTCTTATTATCAATGTGTGCCAGGGGTTACCTATAGGACTCTATTTGAGTACATCCTTGAAGGAAGGAGAGAAAATAGAAGAAAATGAGGTCACTGGTCTTTATCTTGGTAAAATATTAGTTCAGATAAGGCGTCTGTGTAGAAGATTACTGGCCATAAATAATTTATTCTTTTATAGCACAAAACCAAATCCTGCAGGAACCGCCACAAAATGTTAGGACACTGAGATCTTACTTAATTTCTTCCTTGAGCTTTACTTAAAGGGGTTATCCCATCTTAGACAATGGGGGCATATCGCAAGGATATGCCCCCATTGTCTGATAGGTGCGGGTCCCACCGCTGGGACCCGCACCTATAAGGAGAACGGAGCAGAGAAAGTGGAGAAGGGCGCACTGCGCATGCGCAGCCGCCCTCCGTTCATTTCTATGGAGCCGCCGAAAATAGCCGAGCGCTGGCTCGGCTATTTCCGTCGGCCCCATAGAAATGAATGGGAGGTTGGCCGCGCATGTGCGGTGCGCTCCCATTCACTTCAATGGGAGAGGCGGGGAGCTGCGCCTGGTGGTGGTCGGACCCTGGGAAACCCGGGGTCCTCCAGCCACAACTCTCCCCGGCTCCGTTCTCGTTGTAGGTGCGGGTCCAAGAGGTGGGACCCGCACCTATCAGACAATGGGGGCATATCCTTGCGATATGCCCCCATTGTCTAAGATGGGATAACCCCTTTAATTAAGAGGACCTACAGGTGAAACTCAAAAAATTAGAAGCTAATTATCGTGCAAAAGTCCATTTATTTCAGTAATGCAAATTAAAAGGAATTGCATTAATGCAGCTTAAAATTAGAATTTGGTGAAAAGGTTCAATATTCTAGGCTCAAAGTAACTCTAGTCAGGTATTTAATCCATACCCCCTAAGCAAAGGGTACCTCAAAATTGTGACTTTGGGGTTTCATAATTATCCAAATTATAACAAGTAAAGGCTTGGAATATCTCGCTTTGCATGTAATGAATCTATCTCATATGTTAGTTTCACCCTTTAAGTTGCATTACTGAAATAAATAAACTTTGCACGATATTCTAATTTTTCGCGTTTCGCCTGTATAACCTCTCTGGTCATGTCTGTTTTAGCAACTACTTGCATCTCCCTTGCATACCTCCCAACCATCCTGGAGATGGCGGACCTGGATTTTGGCGGTCCCGAGACAGAGTAGATATGTCCCACTTGAGTGCAATGGTGAAGCAGGGAGCTGCTTCATCATTCAGCATCCAGTGTTCTGCCCAGCAGCAGACAACCTCATAATGCTTAGGGGTGTGAGAAAGAGTGCGCCAAAGCTGGGAGATAATGATCATCTACTGGCTTGTGCGATCTTGTGCTCAGCACTTCATTCCTGAATCCTGAGAATCTGTTCTTTTATTACTCCTTCTAGAAGTTATAACTGAATTACTAGGAGTTTGCAATAATGGTTCGGTTGGGTGTTACCAGTTGGCGGGGTTTTATAAAAATAGATGCTCCAGAATTGTTATTACAAGGGAGATGTAAGTAGTTGCTAAATCAAACAGGAAAGTAGACGGATAATCTTTAAACAGGGTCATTCTGGAGATCCCTGCTGTCCTCTACTAATCCACTGCTGGACTTTGAGCTTGTCATGACAATGAGGCAGTACCAGGGGCGTAACTATAGGAGGTGCAGAGGTAGCAGTCGCTTCTGGGCCCAGGAGCCTGAGGGGGCCCAAAGACCCTTGTGACACATAAGAAGACACCGGTATTATAGAAAGTGCATGCTGGTCAAGTTACACCTCTGGCTGGATGGAAGGGGTTAGGTCAAGAATTTGGCACGGAGGGGGTTGCCATTAAATTTTTTTCCTCAGGCAGCATAAAGGCTATGTGCTTCCCTGCCCCTAGCCACAAAGCACTGAGGGAAGGGGGCCCAAGCTGAACTCTTTCACCAGGGCCCATGAGTGTTTAGCTACGCCCCCGGGCAGTACTGTCATGTGCCACTTGGGAGTTTGCATTGGAAATACACCTACATACATACAACTGCCACTACTGGTGACCATGGAAACTGTATCTATTACACGTGTGGTCAAAAATACAAGAGGCAACAGAATATGGAGAAATGAGTAACTACTCATCCGCATGGAGGAAAATATTGTTATTTGAAAGAAAGTGGGTTAAATAAAATAAAAAAAATGGGTAACCCCTGTATATGGTCTAAATTAACAAAAGTAGTGATACTTTCCCCTTTCTCCCTGCCACTTCCAGCATTGCTCGCTGATCCTCCCTGTGCTTATGGATTTCCTGGCTGCAGCAGGGATGTTCTGTGCACACGGGTTAATGCTGCAGCCAATCACCGGCCTCAGATGTGACAGCTCAGGCCAGTGATTGGATGCATAGTAACCACTGTCAGCGGCAGGTTGGACCAGAGCATATCACTGGAAGCGGCAGGAGGGTAAATATAGCTTCTTTTGCTATTTTATTACATTGACAGGGACTGCCCAAGTTTTCTTTTAACTTGGACTACCTCTCAATTGTCTTCTATATCATCTATATCATTTCATTTACCTTTCTGTTATGTAACTGTTGACAAGGCAGATCATGGCCCTGCTATTGGACCCCAGGGAGCCTACCCTGGGTCCCTAGAGTCCCATTTTGATCTTTTCCATGGGGCCCCCTCTATGCTATGTACTCCATTAGTTGTAGGGGCATAGCAAATCAGGAATATTTTTATATTGTTCCTTTTTGGATTATTTTTTTCATAATAAGAGGGGTCATAGCATATGCAGAAGACCACAGAATATTCCTCACATTTACCTAACTAAAGGGGAAGAAACCCAACACCCCACGTCACGTCTCCACTGCCTGCGTCTGTGACAGCCCCCTTGACCCCAGCATATGGTGGGATATACTCCAGCTTCCTGAATCTTCTACTCAGCTGTGGAGTGAATATACGCAGAGTGCTACAGAATCCGCCCTGCCAGCTACGAGCTGATGTCAGGGACTGATTATGAAACTACTGTCAGAGGGAATGCGAAATGTTGCATCAGCCCAGGTTATGGAGATATAGAGGTACGCTTGGTGCCAATGTAAACATCGAGGCAGACAGCTCTTACATGGCATGTTTGAAGAGGTTGAAAATGACTAATGATTATACCATATTTAATCTCTCACAAGGGGAGAGTGTATGGAGGCAACATCTGATAATTCTCCACAACTTAAGGTCACATATCAAAAAGACAAAAAAATAATTGAAGTCAACGTGTTTCCATGGATCCATGGAAGAAAAGGATCTAAACCGAACGGGTCTGTCAATATACACAGAATCCAGTGCATGCTTTACCTATTACCCTAATTATGTCCCAGAATAATTCTAATACACCAGGAACGTGCACACCCAGCTCGGGAGACCATGCATCGTTAGTGCTATGAAGGAGACACCTCTGTCAGCAGCGCCATCTCCTGCGTGAAGAAAGGACTCGGCATATTGAACTGGTAGGCCCCACCATTGCTTCCTCTGTCATCGGAGTAGCAGTCAGCAGGACGCCATGCACATGAGATTGTTAGACTATCCCATCCAGATTAAAGGGATTGGTCATCAATATCCGACCAGGGTTGCCAACCAGAATTTTTATTTTTTCTGGTCAACTTATCTAACATTATTTATGGACATTTTTGGAAATTTTTGGAAAAGGATTGCGCTGCAGGAGAAAATTCTTTTGTATAAAAATAAAAATATATAATAAAAAGTTCCTTTGGTAGATCTTCAATCAACGTGGTCACAAGCCAACCTCACAACTTAACACTGGTATGGAAATCTGTTCTGAAATGAAAAAGCGCACTATGGTGTAGCAAGTTCCACAAACTTAGCGCCCCTGCGAATAGATTATACTCACAGGGTATCTTGCGAGTAAATGCGTATATGAATGGATGGTGTCTTCAATAGTACTCTGTTGAAAAGAGAGGACTATAGTGTAGCATGTAATTACACTTAAAACGCTTGCTGTAAGGTTATACTCACAGGATGTCCCTTATGAGAGGCTGGAAGGAATCTGTGCAATATTCACAGGCAACTGGGCGGGTGGAGCAGGCAAGGATCAAGATACTCAAGTAGGAATTTCCAAATATCGATCCGACGGATGGAATGCTTCTGCACCTAGATGGTACTAGACCTCAGCTTCTCAGAAGGACTGGTTAGTGGAACGGATGCGCACCAAAGAGTCGGATAAAAATTATTTAATGAGAAATAAAATTACAGCTAAAACCACAAGACTAAAGTCTCTGAAATGCCCGACCCGGGTTTCGCCGTGATGCTTCGTCTGGGGCGTTGATTGGTGATTGGATTCCACAGAGTTTAAATTAGCAGGAGACCTCCCTTCTACCACGTCATGACATCCTTCACAGGAGTGCAAGGCAAGACCAATTATACATAAGCAGACACACATGAACAAAAAATATATGTATATAAAATCCACATAAAAACATAAATAGATAAAAAAATTAAAAATTATTATATATGGGGCAAGGTGCTAAAGGAAGATGTGTTAAAAAAGACAGGCATTAACGTCACATTCTACATTCAACCCTTGGGGTTGGATAGTTCCTAAAAGGAACATCCATTCAACTTCTTTTTTATTTATTAAGGAGATGAAGTCCCCTCCAAGAGTAGGTCTGCGCACAAGTTCTAATCCAAAAAAGCGCAGACCTCTAGGGTTTTTATTATGACAAATTTTAAAATGTAACGAGACACTATGGGTCTCGAGACCCTTTTTAATATTACGTACGTGCTCCTGCACTCGAGTTTTTAGGCTTCGTGTAGTCCTGCCGACATATTGGAGGCCACAAGGGCACTCCAAAAGATAAATTACGCCAACACTATTGCAAGAGAATTGGCCCCTTATTTTCAAGGCAGTGTCTTTCATCTTATTGGTTTTGATGGTCTCCACAAACCTTTCTCGGTCTTTTTGGATGCGGTTTTTGCAGGGCAAGCAAAAACCGCACCAAGTGAACCTGCCTTTATGTGCATTGATGCGTTTTTTACTAGTTGTGAGATTAGCACTACGGACCAGTTTATTAGTCAAATTGTCGGCTCTAGTGAAGACTACAGGAGGCTTAGTTGGTAAATCTTTACTGAGTACAGGATCGTTTTGAAGGATATGCCAATTTTTACTGATCATATTTTTTATACAGCCCACCTTGCTGTTATAGCGAGTCAAAAAGGTATATCTAAAATCCTTCTTCTGTTCATTTTTATTCTTACTTAACTGAAAAGTGACATCAGTGCGTTTCCGTTCTACCTCCTCTTTGCAATGATCCAACAATTCTATCTCATAACCCTTTTCCAGGAATCTGTTTTTGATCAATTGTCCTTGTTCTCTAAAGTCTTCTAACTTACTGCAATTTTTTGAGATACGTTGAAATTGGTTTTTAGGGATATTTTTTAGCCATGATGGATGATGGCAACTATTCATCTCGATGTATGTATTTACATCAACCGTTTTGAAGAAGGTCTTAGTTTTTAATCTCCCCTCTTCCACAAATATAACCAAATCTAGGAAGTCCACAGAAACCGCACTGATGTGACTAGTAAATTTTAAATTAAAATCATTTATGTTAATGCCTGCTATGAAGGTATCTAGACCCTCCCTCTCACCTAGCCAGATGAGAAGGCAGTCGTCTATATATCTTCGCCACACTAAAAGTTGTCCCTTACCTAACTCTTTTTTGAGAATTGGATCAATATTCTCCCTCTCCCACATAGTCATAAAAAGATTAGCGAGGCTCGGGGCGAATTTCGCCCCCATCGCCACGCCAGAATGTTGAAGATAAAAATTATCTTTGTAAAGAAAATAATTGTGAGTCAGACAGAAGGTTACACAATCCAGAATAAAGGTTTTCTGGTCCAACCCCATATTCAGATCGGTCTCTAACGCTTCCTGAACCCCCCTAATACCCAAATTTTGGGGAATACAGGTATATAGGGAAGAAACATCCACCGTAGCTAGCCATAGAGATCCATGGATTTCTCCCATGTCGTTGATTAAATCAATGACACTAGTAGAATTCTTGAGATAGGAGGGGGCCACTGTCACATATTTCTGCAAGAAGAAATCGATATATTCGGAGACTCTACTGTTCAGGGAATTAATCCCTGAAACAATAGGTCTCCCTGGTGGATTAATCGGGTCTTTGTGGATCTTCGGCAGAAAATATATGACAGGGGTGACAGGGCATTTTAGACAAAGGTAATCAAATTCTTTTTTGTTTAGCACCTCCTTCTCCAGGCCCTTTTTTAGAATAATTTCCAATTGTCCCTTGTAGGCAACAAGTGGGTTATTCTTTAAAATTAAATAGGTATCTCTATCCAAAAGCAGCCTATCCATTTCCATAGTGTATTGTTCGACATCCATTATAACAACTCCTCCCCCCTTGTCGGCTGGTTTTATTACTATCCTGTCATTTTTCTCCAATTGCCTAAGTGCCTCCTTTTCCCCTTTGGAGAGATTCTGTTGTTTGGGGTTATGATCCATCTTGTCTAATTCGTTTAGGAGGCTCCTTTTAAAGGCGTCAATGCATTCATTATTTTTATTTTTTGGACAGAAATTGGATCTATTTCGGAGGTCAGTGTGTAAGACCCCCGTGGTGGTTATAGTATCAGCCGGCAGGGATGGCTGTGTGTTCAAATAATATTTGGCTATATTTAGTTTTCTGATATATCTATGAATATCAAGAAATAAGTTGAATTTATTTATGCCGCTACTTGGTGCAAATTTTAATCCTTTTTGTAGGACCAACTTTTCTTCTTTGGATAGCACATGTTTGCTTAGGTTAAAGATACCTATCAATTCCCCTTGCTTTTTTTCCCCCCCGGGGTTGGATTTTCGTCCCCCACCTCTATGTCCTCGGTGTAGCCTCTTTTTTGGGGTGTTCTTACTGTCTCTATCATTATTCTTTCCTGGGGGTCTCTCTGTACCCCCCGTATTCCTTGATGGGGAAAATTCTGACTAAGGTTATTCTCATGTGTATCTGTTGTTATCAACAATTTTTCTTTACCATCCTTCATCCCTATCTGTTCATGTGTCATCCGCTTTACAACATGGTTCCCCCCAGCAACCCTGGGAAGGATGTCCGTGTCTGTTTTAGTAGTGTCTCCTCCACTTTTCTTTTTAATATTTTTTATTAAAGGACTCTTACAGTTATTCAATCTGAGTTGTTCCCTAGTAGGGTATGTCGGGCCATACCCAGATTTAGATGGATGATATTGTTCTCCATAATTATATGGGCGCTGTCTATATTTTTTATTATTATAGTGATTACCATAATGATAATACGGTGTATAATGGTCTCTATACCCATTGGGGGCATAGTATGGGTAATCTCCATGGCCTTTAAGGTTCTGGCCCTGACCCTGATGTTGTCCATCAAATCTTCTTTTACTGTAATGGTCCCTATCTTCATAGAATTGTGGTAAATGCTGTAAACTAATCTCAAAGTTATCCGTCACTGTCTGTTCTCTATTCATTCTCTGTGTAACAGGTATATCCATACCCCTATCCTTTACTCCATTGTGATCCACATTAATTTGTGTTTTCCATTTATATACTCTATTTTTCTGGTAGTCCTCGCAGACCTTAAGGAACTTTTTACACTTTTTAGTCTTGACTTCTTTTTCTATTTTCATGATGTTCGTTTGGCATTGTTTAGATAATTTTAAATATTCAGTAGTTTCCCTATGTGGTGTCAGCAAAGCCTGCAATTTCTCTATGTTCGTGTTAATCTTTTTGAGCTTTTGTTTTCTATTACAAATAATGAAAGCGATAGCCTTAAAGCTACAGTCATTCATTAGAAGCTCCCATTCCTCTCCTAAAAAGTGTAAAAAGTTCCTTAAGGTCTGCGAGGACTACCAGAAAAATAGAGTATATAAATGGAAAACACAAATTAATGTGGATCACAATGGAGTAAAGGATAGGGGTATGGATATACCTGTTACACAGAGAATGAATAGAGAACAGACAGTGACGGATAACTTTGAGATTAGTTTACAGCATTTACCACAATTCTATGAAGATAGGGACCATTACAGTAAAAGAAGATTTGATGGACAACATCAGGGTCAGGGCCAGAACCTTAAAGGCCATGGAGATTACCCATACTATGCCCCCAATGGGTATAGAGACCATTATACACCGTATTATCATTATGGTAATCACTATAATAATAAAAAATATAGACAGCGCCCATATAATTATGGAGAACAATATCATCCATCTAAATCTGGGTATGGCCCGACATACCCTACTAGGGAACAACTCAGATTGAATAACTGTAAGAGTCCTTTAATAAAAAATATTAAAAAGAAAAGTGGAGGAGACACTACTAAAACAGACACGGACATCCTTCCCAGGGTTGCTGGGGGGAACCATGTTGTAAAGCGGATGACACATGAACAGATAGGGATGAAGGATGGTAAAGAAAAATTGTTGATAACAACAGATACACATGAGAATAACCTTAGTCAGAATTTTCCCCATCAAGGAATACGGGGGGTACAGAGAGACCCCCAGGAAAGAATAATGATAGAGACAGTAAGAACACCCCAAAAAAGAGGCTACACCGAGGACATAGAGGTGGGGGACGAAAATCCAACCCCGGGGGGGAAAAAAAGCAAGGGGAATTGATAGGTATCTTTAACCTAAGCAAACATGTGCTATCCAAAGAAGAAAAGTTGGTCCTACAAAAAGGATTAAAATTTGCACCAAGTAGCGGCATAAATAAATTCAACTTATTTCTTGATATTCATAGATATATCAGAAAACTAAATATAGCCAAATATTATTTGAACACACAGCCATCCCTGCCGGCTGATACTATAACCACCACGGGGGTCTTACACACTGACCTCCGAAATAGATCCAATTTCTGTCCAAAAAATAAAAATAATGAATGCATTGACGCCTTTAAAAGGAGCCTCCTAAACGAATTAGACAAGATGGATCATAACCCCAAACAACAGAATCTCTCCAAAGGGGAAAAGGAGGCACTTAGGCAATTGGAGAAAAATGACAGGATAGTAATAAAACCAGCCGACAAGGGGGGAGGAGTTGTTATAATGGATGTCGAACAATACACTATGGAAATGGATAGGCTGCTTTTGGATAGAGATACCTATTTAATTTTAAAGAATAACCCACTTGTTGCCTACAAGGGACAATTGGAAATTATTCTAAAAAAGGGCCTGGAGAAGGAGGTGCTAAACAAAAAAGAATTTGATTACCTTTGTCTAAAATGCCCTGTCACCCCTGTCATATATTTTCTGCCGAAGATCCACAAAGACCCGATTAATCCACCAGGGAGACCTATTGTTTCAGGGATTAATTCCCTGAACAGTAGAGTCTCCGAATATATCGATTTCTTCTTGCAGAAATATGTGACAGTGGCCCCCTCCTATCTCAAGAATTCTACTAGTGTCATTGATTTAATCAACGACATGGGAGAAATCCATGGATCTCTATGGCTAGCTACGGTGGATGTTTCTTCCCTATATACCTGTATTCCCCAAAATTTGGGTATTAGGGGGGTTCAGGAAGCGTTAGAGACCGATCTGAATATGGGGTTGGACCAGAAAACCTTTATTCTGGATTGTGTAACCTTCTGTCTGACTCACAATTATTTTCTTTACAAAGATAATTTTTATCTTCAACATTCTGGCGTGGCGATGGGGGCGAAATTCGCCCCGAGCCTCGCTAATCTTTTTATGACTATGTGGGAGAGGGAGAATATTGATCCAATTCTCAAAAAAGAGTTAGGTAAGGGACAACTTTTAGTGTGGCGAAGATATATAGACGACTGCCTTCTCATCTGGCTAGGTGAGAGGGAGGGTCTAGATACCTTCATAGCAGGCATTAACATAAATGATTTTAATTTAAAATTTACTCGTCACATCAGTGCGGTTTCTGTGGACTTCCTAGATTTGGTTATATTTGTGGAAGAGGGGAGATTAAAAACTAAGACCTTCTTCAAAACGGTTGATGTAAATACATACATCGAGATGAATAGTTGCCATCATCCATCATGGCTAAAAAATATCCCTAAAAACCAATTTCAACGTATCTCAAAAATTGCAGTAAGTTAGAAGACTTTAGAGAACAAGGACAATTGATCAAAAACAGATTCCTGGAAAAGGGTTATGAGATAGAATTGTTGGATCATTGCAAAGAGGAGGTAGAACGGAAACGCACTGATGTCACTTTTCAGTTAAGTAAGAATAAAAATGAACAGAAGAAGGATTTTAGATATACCTTTTTGACTCGCTATAACAGCAAGGTGGGCTGTATAAAAAATATGATCAGTAAAAATTGGCATATCCTTCAAAACGATCCTGTACTCAGTAAAGATTTACCAACTAAGCCTCCTGTAGTCTTCACTAGAGCCGACAATTTGACTAATAAACTGGTCCGTAGTGCTAATCTCGCAACTAGTAAAAAACGCATCAATGCACATAAAGGCAGGTTCACTTGGTGCGGTTTTTGCTTGCCCTGCAAAAACCGCATCCAAAAAGACCGAGAAAGGTTTGTGGAGACCATCAAAACCAATAAGATGAAAGACACTGCCTTGAAAATAAGGGGCCAATTCTCTTGCAATAGTGTTGGCGTAATTTATCTTTTGGAGTGCCCTTGTGGCCTCCAATATGTCGGCAGGACTACACGAAGCCTAAAAACTCGAGTGCAGGAGCACGTACGTAATATTAAAAAGGGTCTCGAGACCCATAGTGTCTCGTTACATTTTAAAATTTGTCATAATAAAAACCCTAGAGGTCTGCGCTTTTTTGGATTAGAACTTGTGCGCACACCTACTCGTGGAGGGGACTTCATCTCCTTAATAAATAAAAAAGAAGTTGAATGGATGTTCCTTTTAGGAACTATCCAACCCCAAGGGTTGAATGTAGAATGTGACGTTAATGCCTGTCTTTTTTAACACATCTTCCTTTAGCACCTTGCCCCATATATAGGGATGAGCGAACTCGAACTGTATAGTTCGGGTTCGTACCGAATTTTGGGGTGTCCGTGACACGGACCCGAACCCGGACATTTTCGTAAAAGTCCGGGTTCGGGTTCGGTGTTCGTCGCTTTCTTGGCGCATTTGTGACGCTTTCTTGGCGCTTTTTGAAAGGCTGCAAAGCAGCCAATCAACAAGCGTCATACTACTTGCCCCAGGCCGTCACAGCCATGCCTACTATTGGCATGGCTGTGATTGGCCAGAGCACCATGTGACCCAGCCTCTATTTAAGCTGGAGTCACATAGCGCCGCCCGTCACTCTGCTCTGATTAGCGTAGGGAGAGGTTGCGGATGCGACAGTAGGGCGAGATTAGGCAGATTAACTCCTCCAAAGGACTTCACTTGATTAATCGATCGATCTGCAGCTGTGCATCATTGAGCTGCTGAAATTCAAATGCTCACTCACTGTTTTTAGGCTGCCCAGACCGTTTGTCAGTCACTTTTTCTGGGGTGATCGGCGGCCATTTTGTGTCTTGTGCGGTGCTGCGACCAAGTGCATCCAAGCTGCGACCAAGTGCATTTAACCCTCAATGGTGTGGTTGTTTTTTGGCTAAAGCCTACATCAGGGTGAAGCTGTCACACCAAGTGCATTTAACCAGCAATAGTCTGTTCATTTTTTGGCCATATACTACATCAGGCGCAAGCTGCGCCCGTCACCAAGTGCATTTAACCCTCAGTAGTGTGGTGCGTCAAGCTGTGACACCAAGTGCATTTAACCAGCAATAGTCTGTTCATTTTTTGGCCATATACTAAATCAGGGGCAAGCTGCGCCCGTCACCAAGTGCATTTAACCAGCAATAGTGTGGTTATTTTTTGGCCATATCCCAGTCTAATTCTGTCACTAAATCCATACCGGTCACCCAGCGCCTAAATACTAGGCCTCAAATTTATATCCCGCTAAATCTCTCGTTACCGCTGTCCTGTTGTGGCTGGGAAAGTTATTTAGTGTCCGTCAAAGCACATTTTTTGTTCTGGGTTGAAGTACAATTCCCAATTTAGCAATTTCATAATTTAGTGGTTCCTGCTATATCAGAGCTATTTGAAATCTATCCCTAAAAGGGTATATAATATTCAAGGTGCACATTGGGTCATTCAGAATAACTTCACACACACCCGCTACTGTGTATTTCCAAGTCTAATTCTGTCACTAAACCCATACCTGTCACCCAGCGCCTAAATACTAGGCCTCAAATTTATATCCTGCTAAATCTCTCGTTACCGCTGTCCTGTTGTGGCTGGGAAAGTTATTTAGTGTCCGTCAAAGCACATTTTTTGTTCTGGGTTGAAATACAATTCCCAATTTAGCAATTTCATAATTTAGTGGTTCCTGCTATATCAGAGCTATTTGAAATCTATCCCTAAAAGGGTATATAATATTCAAGGTGCACATTGGGTCATTCAGAATAACTTCACACACACCCGCTACTGTGTATTTCCAAGTCTAATTCTGTCACTAAACCCATACCTGTCACCCAGCGCCTAAATACTAGGCCTCAAATTTATATCCTGCTAAATCTCTCGTTACCGCTGTCCTGTTGTGGCTGGGAAAGTTATTTAGTGTCCGTCAAAGCACATTTTTTGTTCTGGGTTGAAATACAATTCCCAATTTAGCAATTTCATAATTTAGTGGTTTCTGCTATATCAGAGCTATTTGAAATCTATCCCTAAAAGGGTATATAATATTCAAGGTGCACATTGGGTCATTCAGAATAACTTCACACACACCCGCTACTGTGTATTTCTAAGTCTAATTCTGTCACTAAACCCATACCTGTCACCCAGCGCCTAAATACTAGGCCTCAAATTTATATCCTGCTAAATCTCTCGTTAACGCTGTCCTGTTGTGGCTGGGAAAGTTATTTAGTGTCCGTCAAAGCACATTTTTTGTTCTGGGTTTAAATACAATTCCCAATTTAACAATTTCATAATTTAGTGGTTTCTGCTATATCAGAGCTATTTGAAATCTATCCCTAAAAGGGTATATAATATTCAAGGTGCACATTGGGTCATTCAGAATAACTTCACACACACCCGCTACTGTGTATTTCCAAGTCTAATTCTGTCACTAAACCCATACCTGTCACCCAGCGCCTAAATACTAGGCCTCAAATTTATATCCTGCTAAATCTCTCGTTACCGCTGTCCTGTTGTGGCTGGGAAAGTTATTTAGTGTCCGTCAAAGCACATTTTTTGTTCTGGGTTGAAATACAATTCCCAATTTAGCAATTTCATAATTTAGTGGTTTCTGCTATATCAGAGCTATTTGAAATCTATCCCTAAAAGGGTATATAATATTCAAGGTGCACATTGGGTCATTCAGAATAACTTCACACACACCCGCTACTGTGTATTTCTAAGTCTAATTCTGTCACTAAACCCATACCTGTCACCCAGCGCCTAAATACTAGGCCTCAAATTTATATCCTGCTAAATCTCTCGTTAACGCTGTCCTGTTGTGGCTGGGAAAGTTATTTAGTGTCCGTCAAAGCACATTTTTTGTTCTGGGTTTAAATACAATTCCCAATTTAACAATTTCATAATTTAGTGGTTTCTGCTATATCAGAGCTATTTGAAATCTATCCCTAAAAGGGTATATAATATTCAAGGTGCACATTGGGTCATTCAGAATAACTTCACACACACCCGCTACTGTGTATTTCCAAGTCTAATTCTGTCACTAAACCCATACCTGTCACCCAGCGCCTAAATACTAGGCCTCAAATTTATATCCTGCTAAATCTCTCGTTAACGCTGTCCTGTTGTGGCTGGGAAAGTTATTTAGTGTCCGTCAAAGCACATTTTTTGTTCTGGGTTGAAATACAATTCCCAATTTAGCAATTTCATAATTTAGTGGTTTCTGCTATATCAGAGCTATTTGAAATCTATCCCTAAAAGGGTATATAATATTCAAGGTGCACATTGGGTCATTCAGAATAACTTCACACACACCCGCTACTGTGTATTTCTAAGTCTAATTCTGTCACTAAACCCATACCTGTCACCCAGCGCCTAAATACTAGGCCTCAAATTTATATCCTGCTAAATCTCTCGTTAACGCTGTCCTGTTGTGGCTGGGAAAGTTATTTAGTGTCCGTCAAAGCACATTTTTTGTTCTGGGTTTAAATACAATTCCCAATTTAACAATTTCATAATTTAGTGGTTTCTGCTATATCAGAGCTATTTGAAATCTATCCCTAAAAGGGTATATAATATTCAAGGTGCACATTGGGTCATTCAGAATAACTTCACACACACCCGCTACTGTGTATTTCCAAGTCTAATTCTGTCACTAAACCCATACCTGTCACCCAGCGCCTAAATACTAGGCCTCAAATTTATATCCTGCTAAATCTCTCGTTAACGCTGTCCTGTTGTGGCTGGGAAAGTTATTTAGTGTCCGTCAAAGCACATTTTTTGTTCTGGGTTTAAATACAATTCCCAATTTAACAATTTCATAATTTAGTGGTTTCTGCTATATCAGAGCTATTTGAAATCTATCCCTAAAAGGGTATATAATATTCAAGGTGCACATTGGGTCATTCAGAATAACTTCACACACACACGCTTCTGTGCATTTCCAAGTCTAATTCTGTCACTAAATCCATACCGGTCACCCAGCGCCTAAATACTAGGCCTCAAATTTATATTCCGCTGAATTTGAATACAATACATTGGGCCAAATAATATATTTGTTGTTGTGGTGAACCATAACAATGAGAAAAACATCTAGTAAGGGACGCGGACGTGGACATGGTCGTGGTGGTGTTAGTGGACCCTCTGGTGCTGGGAGAGGACGTGGCCGTTCTGCCACATCCACACGTCCTAGTGTACCAACTACCTCAGGTCCCAGTAGCCGCCAGAATTTACAGCGATATATGGTGGGGCCCAATGCCGTTCTAAGGATGGTAAGGCCTGAGCAGGTACAGGCATTAGTCAATTGGGTGGCCGACAGTGGATCCAGCACGTTCACATTATCTCCCACCCAGTCTTCTGCAGAAAGCGCACAGATGGCGCCTGAAAACCAACCCCATCAGTCTGTCACATCACCCCCATGCATACCAGGGAAACTGTCTCAGCCTCAAGTTATGCAGCAGTCTCTTATGCTGTTTGAAGACTCCGCTGGCAGGGTTTCCCAAGGGCATCCACCTAGCCCTTCCCCAGCGGTGAAAGACATAGAATGCACTGACGCACAACCACTTATGTTTCCTGATGATGAGGACATGGGAATACCACCTCAGCATGTCTCTGATGATGACGAAACACAGGTGCCAACTGCTGCGTCTTTCTGCAGTGTGCAGACTGAACAGGAGGTCAGGGATCAAGACTGGGTGGAAGACGATGCAGGGGACGATGAGGTCCTAGACCCCACATGGAATGAAGGTCGTGCCACTGACTTTCACAGTTCGGAGGAAGAGGCAGTGGTGAGACCGAGCCAACAGCGTAGCAAAAGAGGGAGCAGTGGGCAAAAGCAGAACACCCGCCGCCAAGAGACTCCGCCTGCTACTGACCGCCGCCATCTGGGACCGAGCACCCCAAAGGCAGCTTCAAGGAGTTCCCTGGCATGGCACTTCTTCAAACAATGTGCAGACGACAAGACCCGAGTGGTTTGCACGCTGTGCCATCAGAGCCTGAAGCGAGGCATTAACGTTCTGAACCTGAGCACAACCTGCATGACCAGGCACCTGCATGCAAAGCATGAACTGCAGTGGAGTAAACACCTTAAAACCAAGGAAGTCACTCAGGCTCCCCCTGCTACCTCTTCTGCTGCTGCCGCCTCGGCCTATTCTGCTGCTGCCGCCTCGGCCTCTTCCTCCGCCTCTGGAGGAACGTTGGCACCTGCCGCCCAGCAAACAGGGGATGTACCACCAACACCACCACCACCACCTCCGTCACCAAGCGTCTCAACCATGTCACACGCCAGCGTTCAGCTCTCCATCTCACAAACATTTGATAGAAAGCGTAAATTCCCACCTAGCCACCCTCGATCCCTGGCCCTGAATGCCAGCATTTCTAAACTACTGGCCTATGAAATGCTGTCATTTAGGCTGGTGGACACAGACAGCTTCAAACAGCTCATGTCGCTTGCTGTCCCACAGTATGTTGTTCCCAGCCGGCACTACTTCTCCAAGAGAGCCGTGCCTTCCCTGCACAACCAAGTATCCGATAAAATCAAGTGTGCACTGCGCAACGCCATCTGTAGCAAGGTCCACCTAACCACAGATACGTGGACCAGTAAGCACGGCCAGGGACGCTATATCTCCCTAACTGCACACTGGGTAAATGTAGTGGCAGCTGGGCCCCAGGCGGAGAGCTGTTTGGCGCACGTCCTTCCGCCGCCAAGGATCGCAGGGCAACATTCTTTGCCTCCTGTTGCCACCTCCTCCTTCTCGGCTTCCTCCTCCTCTTCTTCCACCTGCTCATCCAGTCAGCCACACACCTTCACCACCAACTTCAGCACAGCCCGGGGTAAACGTCAGCAGGCCATTCTGAAACTCATATGTTTGGGGGACAGGCCCCACACCGCACAGGAGTTGTGGCGGGGTATTGAACAACAGACCGACGAGTGGTTGCTGCCGGTGAGCCTCAAGCCCGGCCTGGTGGTGTGTGATAATGGGCGAAATCTCGTTGCAGCTCTGGGACTAGCCAATTTGACGCACATCCCTTGCTTGGCGCATGTGCTGAATTTGGTGGTGCAGAAGTTCATTCACAACTACCCCGACATGTCAGAGCTGCTGCATAAAGTGCGGGCCGTCTGTTCGCGCTTCCGGCGTTCACATCCTGCTGCTGCTCGCCTGTCTGCGCTACAGCGTAACTTCGGCCTTCCCGCTCACCGCCTCATATGCGACGTGCCCACCAGGTGGAACTCCACCTTGCACATGCTGGACAGACTGTGCGAGCAGCAGCAGGCCATAGTGGAGTTTCAGCTGCAGCACGCACGGGTCAGTCGCACTACAGAACAGCACCACTTCACCACCAATGACTGGGCCTCCATGCGAGACCTGTGTGCCCTGTTGCGCTGTTTCGAGTACTCCACCAACATGGCCAGTGGCGATGACACCGTTATCAGCGTTACAATACCACTTCTATGTCTCCTTGAGAAAACACTTAGGGCGATGATGGAAGAGGAGGTGGCCCAGGAGGAGGAGGAGGAAGAGGGGTCATTTTTAGCACTTTCAGGCCAGTCTCTTCGAAGTGACTCAGAGGGAGGTTTTTGGCAACAGCAGAGGCCAGGTACAAATGTGGCCAGCCAGGGCCCACTACTGGAGGACGAGGAGGACGAGGATGAGGAGGAGGTGGAGGAGGATGAGGATGAAGCATGGTCACAGCGGGGTGGCACCCAACGCAGCTCGGGTCCATCACTGGTGCGTGGCTGGGGGGAAAGGCAGGACGATGACGATACGCCTCCCACAGAGGACAGCTTGTCCTTACCCCTGGGCAGCCTGGCACACATGAGCGACTACATGCTGCAGTGCCTGCGCAACGACAGCAGAGTTGCCCACATTTTAACCTGTGCGGACTACTGGGTTGCCACCCTGCTGGATCCACGCTACAAAGACAATGTGCCCACCTTACTTCCTGCACTGGAGCGTGATAGGAAGATGCGCGAGTACAAGCGCACGTTGGTAGACGCGCTACTGAGAGCATTCCCAAATGTCACAGGGGAACAAGTGGAAGCCCAAGGCCAAGGCAGAGGAGGAGCAAGAGGTCGCCAAGGCAGCTGTGTCACGGCCAGCTCCTCTGAGGGCAGGGTTAGCATGGCAGAGATGTGGAAAACTTTTGTCAACACGCCACAGCTAACTGCACCACCACCTGATACGCAACGTGTTAGCAGGAGGCAACATTTCACTAACATGGTGGAACAGTACGTGTGCACACCCCTCCACGTACTGACTGATGGTTCGGCCCCATTCAACTTCTGGGTCTCTAAATTGTCCACGTGGCCAGAGCTAGCCTTTTATGCCTTGGAGGTGCTGGCCTGCCCGGCAGCCAGCGTTTTGTCTGAACGTGTATTCAGCACGGCAGGGGGCGTCATTACAGACAAACGCAGCCGCCTGTCTACAGCCAATGTGGACAAGCTGACGTTCATAAAAATGAACCAGGCATGGATCCCACAGGACCTGTCCGTCCCTTGTCCAGATTAGACATTAACTACCTCCCCATAACCATATATTATTGGACTCCAGGGCACTTCCTCATTCAATCCTATTTTTATTTTCATTTTACCATTATATTGCAAGGCTACCCAAAGTTGAATGAACCTCTCCTCTGCCTGTGTGCTAGGCCTAAATATATGCCAATGGATTGTTGCAGTGGTGGCTGACGTGAAGCCTCATTCTCTGCTATGACATGCAGACTGATTCTCTGGTGACATGAAGCCAGATTGTCTGTTACGGGACCTCTCTCCTCTGCCTGGGTGCTGGGCCTGAATTTATGACAATGGACTGTTGCAGTGGTGGCTGACGTGAAGCCTGATTCTCTGCTATGACATGCAGACTGATTCTCTGCTGACATGAAGCCAGATCCTCTGTTGCGGGACCTCTCTCCTCTGCCTGGGTGCTGGGCCTAAATTTATGAAAATGGACTGTTGCAGTGGTGGGTGACGTGAAGCCTCATTCTCTGCTATGACATGCAGACTGATTCTCTGCTGACATGAAGCCAGATCGTCTGTTACGGGACCTCTCTCCTCTGCCTGGGTGCTGGGCCTAAATTTATGAAAATGGACTCTTACAGTGGTGGGTGACGTGAAGCCTGATTCTCTGCTATGACATGAAGACTGATTCTCTGCTGACATGAAGCCAGATCCTCTGTTACGGGACCTCTCTCCTCTGCCTGGGTGCTGGGCCTAAATATCTGACAATGGACTGTTGCATTGGTGGCTGACGTGAAGCCTGATTCTCTGCTATGATATGAAGACTGATTCTCTGCTGACATGAAGCCAGATTGTCTGTTACGGGACCTCTCTCCTCTGCCTGTGTGCTAGGCCTAAATATATGCCAATGGATTGTTGCAGTGGTGGCTGACGTGAAGCCTGATTCTCTGCTATGACATGCAGACTGATTCTCTGGTGACATGAAGCCAGATCCTCTGTTACGGGACCTCTCTCCTCTGCCTGGGTGCTGGGCCTAAATTTATGAAAATGGACTGTTGCAGTGGTGGGTGACGTGAAGCCTGATTCTCTGCTATGACATGCAGACTGATTCTCTGGTGACATGAAGCCAGATCCTCTGTTACGGGACCTCTCTCCTCTGCCTGGGTGCTGGGCCTAAATTTATGAAAATGGACTGTTGCAGTGGTGGGTGACGTGAAGCCTCATTCTCTGCTATGACATGCAGACTGATTCTCTGCTGACATGAAGCCAGATTGTCTGTTACGGGACCTCTCTCCTCTGCCTGGGTGCTGGGCCTGAATTTATGACAATGGACTGTTGCAGTGGTGGCTGACGTGAAGCCTGATTCTCTGCTATGATATGAAGACTGATTCTCTGCTGACATGAAGCCAGATTGTCTGTTACGGGACCTCTCTCCTCTGCCTGGGTGCCGGGGCCTAAATATCTGAGAATGGACTGTTCCAGTGGTGGGTAACGGGAAGCCAGATTCTCTGCTATGATATGAAGACTGATTCTCTGCTGACATGAAGCCAGATTGTCTGTTACGGGACCTCTCTCCTCTGCCTGGGTGCTGGGCCTAAATTTATGAAAATGGACTCTTACAGTGGTGGGTGACGTGAAGCCTGATTCTCTGCTATGACATGAAGACTGATTCTCTGCTGACATGAAGCCAGATTGTCTGTTACGGGACCTCTCTCCTCTGCCTGGGTGCCGGGGCCTAAATATCTGAGAATGGACTGTTCCAGTGGTGGGTGACGGGAAGCCAGATTCTCTGCTATGGAACCTCTCTCCAATTGATTTTGGTTAATTTTTATTTATTTAATTTTTATTTTAATTAATTTCCCTATCCACATTTGTTTGCAGGGGATTTACCTACATGTTGCTGCCTTTTGCAGCCCTCTAGCCCTTTCCTGGGCTGTTTTACAGCCGTTTTAGTGCCGAAAAGTTCGGGTCCCCATTGACTTCAATGGGGTTCGGGTTCGGGACGAAGTTCGGATCGGGTTCGGATCCCGAACCCGAACATTTCCGGGATGTTCGGCCGAACTTCTCGAACCCGAACATCCAGGTGTTCACTCAACTCTATTTATAAGCTAAACTGGATTATCTGCACGATATAGAAAAGAAAGATAAGAAGACATTTTTAGCTACTAAGAAGATTGTCATTAAGAACATTGTTGCAACATTGCTCCACTAATCAGTGGTCTATACAAGGGGAGATTATATAAAAAACCTTTATTGCAACTATATGAACATTGCTCTTATTCATCAAGTGCCATCCATTAACTGCTGCTATATTGTTATTGTTATTTATTGCTGCTATATTCACTAACTAACCAATATTAATTGCTGCTATATTTAGACTCTATAGATATATTTTTTTATTGATATATTGTTTTTATAAATAAAACTGCCTTTTCATGAACCCATAAATAGAGTGCCTGTCCACTATTTCTATATAATTTTAAATCCACTTTTTATTGACGAGGGTGAGTCAATTTGGACAAGAGCACCTGCTACCAGAAAAACCAGTGGAGAGCCGCCTTTATCTGTGTTACATTTTTATTTTTATACAAAAGAATTTTCTCCTGCAGCGCAATCCTTTTCCAAAAATTTACTTATTTGACTTTTCCCACATTGTCTCCGGATTTGCAGCGCTAGAGAAGACAAGTATATCTAACAGAGACTTTACTTTATTTATTTTTCTGAATTATTTATGGACAAACTGGAAAACCATAATTAATGGTGAAGATTAGTAATACATGTCTATAGCTCAATATACTGGTAAGAACTCATTACCAGCCTTTACTGTGAGCTGTAAAAATAATGATAATTACTAGCAAAATAATCTAGTCAAGTACAACCAGCCTAAAAAACATTCCCAGACACATCATTTTTTCCACAGAAACAGGAGAAAGGTGCCCTATTTTTATGGACTGTCTAATAACGGTTCATTCACACATCAGTATTTCTGGCTCCGCATCCATTCCACAATTTTGCGGAACCGGTGCAGACCCATTCATTTCAATGGGGCCACAAAAGATGCCGACAGCACTTCCGCTGCCCAGCAAAAAAGATAGAGCATGTCCTATTCCGCAATCGCATTTCAATTATAGGGCGGAATGCGGAACGCAGACGGCCGGTATCTGTGTTTTGCACAGCCACAATTTGCAGACTGCAAAACATTTACGGACGTCTGAATGGACCCTAACCATGTACTCAACTGCCGAGACCCCCGCCGATCAGATGTTTTTCAAATACCATAGTGCTTGTGCCAGCGCTGGGGCCTATTCCCTGTATAACTGCACACCGTCTAGATTCTTGAATGGGATGAGCACTGTAGCCTCTTGAAACAACTGATCAGAGGGTGTCCTGGGAGTAGGACCCCCGCTGATCTGATGTTGATGACCTATCCTGAGGATAAGTCATCAATAAACTAGCGCTTTAACTTTTCTCTCATGTTTATGGCCAGTTTTATGCCATATTTTGTTGAACGGGTGGCAGCCATAGTTATCATTACTTTATCAATCCAAGTAATTATCCTTTTCACTAATGCTCATTCAGGTCACTAAAAATGAGGCAATCACCTGGTGATCATCTTTTTCTCATTGGTGGTTTAGTAGTCTGGACATTATAATCATTCTGCTCTTACTGAAATTAAAAAAAAAACTGTTCTCCATGCCCTGACTTCCTGGTGAGGTTATGGTGGTCTTGTGCTGATACACAGCAGCCTGTCTGAAGAGGCCGAGCCACAGTGGGAGGAAGCTGAAGCCTGGGCCAATGACTAGCCAGGAAGTGTGTCTTAAACTACCTCAGCCTTCCTGTAAGAACTGTAGCTAAGCTGTAATGACTCAAATATGTCCTAATGGAGCTGAGCTGAAAAGCAGCCAAGCAGGAAGTCTTGAAGAAAATATACGGTACTTACAGGATGAAGGCTGAACACAGTGACGGCACTTAATGCCAGATTCAGACGAGCAATGTTAAACTTGCCCGCGTTCCAGCCGTTAAAAACATTTCCATTTTTTGAAATGGAACACACAAATACACAGTGTATAGTGATGGACAAACATCATCCGGGACGGATCGCGAACCGCGCATTCGTGGTGGGCCCCATTCACTTAAATGGGAGGCGAACCTGGAAAACCTTCAGGTCATATTTGCAGCCAGCAAACACTTACTAGTCCCACAACATGGACAGTGATATACCAGAGGGGGGATCATTGGCAAAAATTCCCACAAAAAATATGTATTTTAATCAAGGGCCATTTTTATGCGACTTAAAGGGAAACTCTCAAAAATGTGCCCTGCTGGAGCCTAGAATTTTTTTTTTTCCTATCGGTTTGATGTATACAAATGTACAGCACTCCACGTTTTTGTATCCTGCAGGGTCCATTAAAAAAATGCATACATTAACGTATATGTTTTTTTTACAATGGAACTGTATAGTGAACGGACGCCACTGTACGGCATCAGTCTGAGGCATCTGTTAACGCATACATTTTTGGTATGCATTAAATGGATGGCAAAAATAGGATGTGAACCGAGCCCTAGTGTCAGAATAAGCAGCAGTACACAGCGGAGCAGCATGGCAGAGAGGGGAAGCCGCCATGTACTGACAGAGCGTTACCTGGTCCTGATGGTCAGGGATGAGGACTGTTTTTCCCAGGGATCATTTTCTACTGGAAAATACGGGGCACAGTATAATACACTAGAATCTATATAATATAAAGATATTAGCCCTACCCCTGAATAATAATACAATTAGGTGGTCATTTATTATATAGAAATACATCTATGTTAGGCGTATTTCTGGCACAGATTGTGGCACAAAGGTCCTTAGCACCGCAATCTGCATATTTTTCCCGCTCATGCCAGGTCTAAAAAAGGATGGCGTGGCCAGGGAAAGGGATACAGTTATGGCCATCATGTTATTGGATACCACCACCATACATTGACCGGATAATACCTCTGTACAGTGACCGGATAACACCGCCATACCGTGACCGGATAAAAGGGTATAAGAGGGCACAGTACAGGGAATGACTAGGGGCACTGCACAGGGTAATGTAAGAGGGCACAATGCAGGTTATAAGGGGGCACAATATGGGGTGCGGGGCACAGTACAGGATGGGGGGCACAATACGGGGTGAGGGGCACGTGTCTGTGGTCAGATGTATTTTGGCACCGACACAGAACGAGACGACGGCACGGTGTAAGGTGGAGGACAAATGGGAGGAGAAGGAAGACATGGAGCACCGGGAGTGTGGCTTTGTGGGTTCTGACGGCGATGCTCCCACTGGGCTCGGTGATGGGTTATCCCTAGCTGAGTGTTGGGATTACCACGACTTATGAGTTGACAGCATAGGCTGCAGATGGCAACACTATCATCAGCAGCTGACACATTAAAAAAAAGCCCACACTGCGGAGCCATGTGCCGGTGTCCTGGGAGCGCAAGATATGACCGTGCATGGTGGGTGGCTCGCTCCAGAAACATTTGCAGTCTGCTTTTTGCCTCCTGTGCACTGTGAGTTCTGCCTGCTTCTCCTCCCTATCTGCTGCTCCGTCTCTCCCTCTGAACTCCCCTCATCTTCCTCTCTTGTGGGCACCCATGTGACGTCCATCGACAAGTCATCATTGTCACCCTCACCACCACTGACATTAGAGATCTCGGAGTAGGCAGCAACAGAGGGGACCTCCGTGGGCTGATCTGGGTACTGTTGTCAGACCGCTGGGTGGTGGCTGTTGCTACCCCCCTCAATCAGTATTTTGTGGAAGAAGGTATATGGCACCCCTTAATCAGCATTTGGCGGGAACAGGTATATGGCACCCCTCAATCAGTATTTGGCGGCAACAGGTATATGGCACCCCTCAATCAGTATTTTGTGGAAGCAGGTGTATTGCAGCCCTCAATCAGTATTTGGTGGAAGAAGGTATATAGCAATAGCACCCCTCAATCAGTATTTTGTGGAAGAATGTATATAGTACCCCTCAAATCAGTATTTGGCAGAAACATGTATATAGCACCCCTCAATCAGTGTTTGGCGGAAACAGGTATAGGGCACCCCTCAATCAATATTTTGTGGAAGCAGGTATATAGCACCCCTCAATCAGCATTTTGTGGAAGCAGGTATATAGCACCCCTCAATCAGTATTTGGCAGAAACAGGTATATAGCACCCCTCAATCAGAAATTTGTGGAAGAAGATATATCGCAGCCCTCAAGCAGTTTTTTGGGGGGCAACTGGTATATCACACCCGTTGCAATTAGTTACTCCAATAGCGTTTGTCCCTCTATCTAGCTGCAGTATCGCAGCAGAACCGCACACAACTGCTGCACAATACAAATACACTACAATATAATTTCTATGTTAGAAAGTATATTATAAGTATATCACACCCCTCTATATCACAGCTATCGATAGTACACCTATACCAGTCCTTAAAAGTACTTTTGTGGCCCTATTAGCTAGCGTTTGGTGTCCATAACTGTCCCTGCTCCAAAATGCAACCTCTTCCTACACTGGCAAAACACATAATGTAAAATGGCTGCCAGATCGGGTTATGTTATAGGGTTGGGGGGGTGTCCATGTGCTGAAATGTCTCAATTGGCTGTCCTGTGCCACCTGATGGATGTGTCATGGGTCAAAGTTTGACGCTATGCAAAAAAATATGGTGCTGTATGTTCGCATGTTCGGCGAATCGCGAACAAGCAAGGTTCACCATGAAACGACCGTGGGGCGAACCGCAAGGCCATATTCATCCATGTGCTGTCCAGTTTTATTGTGCTCCTATTCACGTAATTGGGCAAGAAACTTTCATGAAAACCAGACATACTGTGATTTTCTCTGCGGGAACCATAGGTCTCTGCACCTGTGACTTGGCCCACTGATTCTAGTGCTCTGCGCTCTACACGGAACATCACTCGTGTGAATAAGCCCTTCGGATTCAGGAGCTCAGACAAGTGCTTGTTGTTGGCTGAAGAAACACTTTACCTTATCTTCTCCACTATTGCACTTTTCTTTGATATAGTTCTATGACTTTTTCCCTAAGAGTCCTGAATATTAGCCAGAAATTTTGCCTTTTGACCCATTATGTGATGCAACATTTCTTATCTTGCAGATGTAATCTCAAAGGTCTAGTCAAACATTGGCATGATTTACTGGTCCAGATAAAAAGTTGATGAAAAACGTAAGAGTGGAAATAAAATATCGTTTTACCACCTAATAAAATAGGAAAGTCATTTATCTCATTCTCCTATAGGGTAATACTGTAATTAATTTATCACTAAGAATAATAAGTAATAATAATGTTTTTTATATAGCCCCAACATATACAGTAGAGTTTTTCTACCAGGGGAAGCAATAATACGTTTTTTCACACTGCATCTGTATGGTCATTTAATGTATGTGTCTGGAAAGCTGCCAGTGCAAACATTATATACCCCCATAGACTTCCATCAAAAGAGTGTCCTTTTGGCCTCCTTTGGGTGGGTATTTGCATGGGTATCTGATTATTTTACCATGCTATTTCATACAAAGTCATGTGCCTGAAAGAAACCCCAGGCGGGAGCAACAGCACAAATCTCTCTCTGTTCCTGAATCTAGGCTATAATGCTACACTGTAACAAACCTACAGCTGTGAGCAAGGCTATGTCAGCAGTACCCTCAGATTACTCATGCAATAATGGGGCCGAAGTTCCTGGGCTTGGTGTACATTAATTCAGGTAGTCATGTATGAACATAATGTTCTTTATAGACAGTTATTTCCATAGAAATAGCATAATAAATTAATTCAGATTAAATTAATTAAATCATCAAATATTAAAATAATGGATTAAAACATCAGTTCTCATATCCACCAGTCCACCCAGCATTAGCTGGAAGACAAACTCCCATTAGTAAACATTGCGATAGTTATAAATAAGAGACGGTGGGTGGTTGGGGCGCTGGTCTTTATGGTTCTTCAAACGGGCTTGGACCCCAACGGAACACTGCATTATAAAGGGTAAGCTTCCCGCCATTAGCACTCAGCACCAATCACAACACTCAAACCTTTCCGCTTCTGGACCGGAGAGAACCAGCTGGAACCACTCATTCCAGGCCTTCGGAATTTTTTTCACCCTCTCATTACATTGTATGCAATATAAAATGATGCCATTAGAAAGTACAAATTGCCCCACAAAGAACAAGCCCACAAATGTCTATGTGAACAGAAAAATAAAAAAGTTATGACCCCGGGAAGGCTGGAGGTGAAAAACAAAATTGCCAAAATGGAAAATTTCCATGTCAGGATCCATGCCTGAAGGATGCCCTCTGGGGGTTAATGTCCTGTATACAACGTTTGAGGGATTCTAAGGAAGCAAGAGAGAGTCAGGGTTTGGCCACACGGTCAGGTTTCTGCATGCACAATTAGGAGTGAGAATGTATACTGTACAGATACAGCATCTGCCCTTTTTTTAAAATTCACCCCTAGTTTGGGCTTCCAAAACTGCATCAGGAAACCTGACCATGTGGTCGTACCCTTAAGGCCCCTTTACACGGGCAAATTTTGCAGACGCTTTTCGGGAAGGAAGCGCCTGCTCATCGGTGAAGGAGATCTCTACATTTAGATGCAGGGATCTCCTCCACAGTATGGGGAGGAGCCATCACCAATGCCATCACTCGTCCCCATACAGACTCGTTTTCCAGCTGCAGATGCTGTTCACACAACACGATCTGCCTTTGGCATACTACGATTTTTGTGACCACATGAACCGGCGGCCCCTAAGGAGCTAAGGAGCGTTCCTGTGAACACTTGTTTGCGGTCATCTGGCAGAGAATGTGGCCATGTAAAGGGCCCTTTAGAGAGCAAAATCTCCTGTCTCTATATGTGTGTGGGGATAGATAGATAGATAGATAGATAGATAGATAGATAGATAGATAGATAGATAGATAATAGATAGATGATAGATAGAAGCGATGGGAGAGATAGATAGCTAGATAGATGATAGATAATATATAGATAGATAATAGATAGATAATATATAGATAGATAGATGATAGATAGATAGATAGATAGATAGATAGATAGATAGATAATAGATAGATAATATATAGATAGATAGATAATAGATAGATAATATATAGATAGATAATAGATAGATAATAAATAGATAGATAGATAGATAGATACAAAAGTGAAGAAAAGACAATAATCTGGCATCATTATGGCCACAAGATTCACGGATTATAACCATTTACTGTATTTTCTAAGCAAATAACTTTTTCACTCCAATATACAATAGATACATTGTTCTCCCTGTAAGTAGACTACAATCTGCCTGTCCTAACACACAAATAAGATCGCCTCTCCAGGGACCAAGATTAAGACCTGGCTTCCCACTAATTTTCCCACACGTTTTATTTTACTATCAAAATCATTTAGAAATCCCCTCCGCTATAGAACAAGCTATGTTTTCTACATCATCTTCAATCATAACCTTGTGTAGGAAGAGGACAATAATGAAAATATCAGGGGGGCGCAAAGTCGAAACAAAAGTCCTTGTAACATGACAAAATACAATACAATTATATAAAATATAAGCACCGGTGTAAGTAATCTATATAAGTTATAAATTAAAATGATGTGTTTTGTTAGATGACATCTATGCAGGCTTGGACGGGCCCACAGAGGAACAGGTGAATTCCCTGGTGGGCCCCAGAGCAAGGAGGGCACCTAGTTCCCCACCCTCTGCACAAGAGGAATATAGCACTGACTACACTACATATACATAGGCAGCGTGCATCTCACTCAACCTATGTGCATATTAAAAAGTGGGTAAGTTATTTAACAAAGTACCTAGGTTATCACTATAGATGCATCTGGTGGCAGGCAGGCCAGTATCCTCTTTCCCCGGGAACCTGCCCTGTAAAAGTCACCACAGGGGCCCCCATAACCATCTTGTAGCACCTTGCTGCTGCCGCTGTGTTAGCGGGTGATATTTACCATTCATTTTAGGCACCCCAGTCTGACACTGAATTTATATTATCCCAAGGTAAGACTTCGTTTTTGCATATAAAAAAGAAAAGAGTTGTACTCACTTGTGCCCACCCACTATATTCCCATGGTAGGCATCAGCACAGTCACGCTACCACCCCCTCCATACTACCACTGGATGGAAACGGAAGTCTGAAAGCCGTGGCGAACTGTTGTATCTACTGTCAGAATGACTGCAGCAGCTTCTTCTACCAGATGTGACCTCTCCCATTCACTTCTGTCTAATAATATATGTTATTGATCAAAAAGTATTACATTGACACATTACAATGCTCTGATATACTAAGTATTCCAAAGAAATCCATATGCAATTGAATGATTCCAGCATCGTAAACACCGGAGGGGTTTTTAAGAATACAGTAAAATAAAGTTTTATATATAAAAAAGTACCACCCCAATAGATAAATAAATAACTCTATTTTTCATGATTTTATCATTTATAAAAATAGAAAAAACAAAAAACAAAACATGGTATAGGGCACCACCACAAACATAACACCCTGTAGACGTCAATCTTTATATCTCATGGTGTAAAAAAACAACACAAAATAGTGAATTTGACCTTTTTCCCCATTGTCTACCCAAAAAAAAGTCTAAAAATGATTCAGTATATTTTATGCAGTCCAAAATGGTACTAAATAAAAACTATAAAGCATCCGGAAAAATAAACAAGCATAAGTTCTGAGTGCTGTGTCCCTTCAGCTGTGATTGGCTCTGCTAGACTTTTTATGTAAATATATTGTAATATTAAAGGGGTTTTCTGAGATATTAAGGTAATCAGGATCTGATCTGGGGGGCCCGACACCCAGGAACCCTCCCCCCCCCCCCCTTCCCGCGGATCAGCTGTTTAAGAGGGCAGCAGCGCTCGCAGTAGCACCTCAGCCGTCTCTTAGCTTCTACTAGGCCAGTGATGACACGTTCATCGGTCACGTGGCCTAGGCGCAGCTCAGCCTCATAGAAGTGAATAGGGCTGAGCTGCAACACCAAGCACAACCGCTATACAATGTACGGCTCTGTGCTTGGTAAGCACTGAGAAGGCCGCGGCGCTCACAGGAACACAGGTGCCTTCTCAAACAGCAAATTGGCGGAGGTCCCACCCGACCAGATACTGATATCCTATCCAGAGGAAAGGGCATTGGTGCTAAAATCTCGGAAAACCCTTTTCATTTTAACTGAGAAAAGAAAGAAAAATGGTGGCTGATACACTATAAAATGTAAAAAAATTTTTTTTAATATCTTATTCCCATTCTATATCTACACCTTTGTCTTCTGCTTCTTTCAGACAAGTCAAGTAATACTTTCCATCCCCCAACCCCACGTCTCACAGACCCATTGGCAGTACCAACGAATCCAATCACGGATGAAACCAAACCATTCAGGAAATCCAAACAGACTCACGGGTTCAGCTAAACCCCTCAAGGATCAACCAAAAACATATAAAACCAGGTTCTAACCAATCATTAGAAACCACTTGCAGTTCTAGCCAAACCACTTGTAGATCAGACCAAACCACTCACAGGTCAAGTTAATCTTACCACATATAAATATATAAATCAGAGCAAACAACGCACACATATAACAAAAACCCTAAGGATTCAACCAAATCCCACACAGATCCAGCCAAACCTTATAAGATGTCCATATACATGAGTGTTTGGCTGCAGCTATTTCTCCTAACCCCACAAAACTGTCGAGGGTACATTTTAGTTTTATACATAATAAAGTCAAGACTAATTGACCAACATTCCCCCATATCATCCTATGTCACTATTATTGCATTCTCAAGTATGTAGATTTCTTATATTTGGGTTTCGTATTCTCTGAATGTTTTCCAAAAGCAGTTCCATTGATTCATTTAAATTGTGTGTGTGCCATAGGGGTAGCCCATGAAGCTATTGTGGGGCCCTCGGAGGACCAGTTTTAGCTGGTCCCATCCCCACTGTTACTGGTTGATAAGCTGAGGTGTAACTACAGGAGTGGCTAGGTGCCCGGGCAGGCAACACAAAGACTCCTTTGCCAGTGTGGCTACTGTACATACAGGACTAAGGTACCAAAATTACTCTTTGCTCTGGGTGAATTAAAGGGCATCTCAGAGACCAGAAACTCCATATAATATTACCATGCAGGGTGCAGGAATTACAAGAAGACTTACCCATTCACACGTCCGTAGTGTATTGCGGATCCGCAAATTGCATATCCGCAATACAACAGGCCGGCACCCCCATAGAACTGCCTATTCTTGTCCGCAATTGCAGACAAGAATAGAACATGTTCTATTTTTTTCGGGAGCCGCAGACTGGAAAATCGGGGGCGGCGCTACGGAAATGTGGATGCGGACAGCACACTGTGTGCTGTCCGCATCTCTTCCGGCCCCATAGAGTATGAATGGGTCCAGATTCGTTCCGCAACATTGCGGAACGGATACGGACCCATTCTACGGACGTGTAAATGGACCCTTAGGCCTATTGCACACGATCGTATGTTTTTTAAAGTATTTTGCGGTAAAAAAACTGATCCGCAAAAAATACGGATGACGTCCGTGTCCATTTCGGTTTTTGCGGAACGGAACAGCTGGCCCCTGATAGAACAGTAGTATCCTTGTCCGTTATGCGGACAATAATAGGAAATGTTCTATCTTTGAACGGAACGGAAAAACGGAAATACGGAAACAGAATGCATACGGAGTACATTCCGTTTTTTTTGCGGACCCACTGAAATGAATTGTTCCATATACGGAACGCAAAAAACGGAACGTAAACGGGAAAAAAAAACGTCTCTGTCCAAGAGGTCTTAGGGAGAGTTCACATCTCCCTTTCATTTCCTGTTCTTGTGATCCGTCAGAAGAACAGGAAAAAAAAAAAAAAAAAAATACTGCATGAGGGCTTTTTTTTTCAGTCTAAAAAAATGGATCTCAGCGGAAATGGTTCAAACGGATGCCAAATGCAGTTTTTTTTTGTTACAGGATCTTTTTTTTTTTTTTTCTTCTGAAGGATCAGAACAATGGAAAAAGAGGCGGACATGTGAACTCTCTCTTACCTGTCACAAACACTTTCAGCTCCAATGTACCTTTTCTTCAACTTCCTCTCCAAGTTGGACCAGAAGGTGATGTGAATTCTACACTCGTGTCACCATGGCTGGCCAATCAGTGGCCTCAGCAGTGGCAGTTGTCGCCTCTGAGGCTGCTGATTGACTTGCCAGGTTGACGTCATTGCAGACAGCCTCTTGGTCCAGCAAGGAGAAGAGAACTTGGCACTGGAACCTGAGCACCAGTGACAGGTGAGTATTTTTGTCTTAATCCCTGCACCCCGACTGGCAATACTAAAAGAAGTTCCCAGTCTCCTTTAAAGCCTACCTACAAGTCTGGTGAAGAACTTGTCCAGTACTCCCGTCTATCGAGTAACTGCATTATTAAAAGGCTTAGGGTGGAAAAATGGCCAAGGGGTCAAGGAGAAGGAAAACAAACACCAGGCCCAACTATTCCTGGTAGCAAAATCTGCCGCCATAATAGAGGGTCAACTTAGATATGAGGACCTTTGTTTTATATGTATGCCAAAGGTGGATCAACCAGGGAATGTCTTTTCCTAGAACTTTATAAAGACATGTTTTCATGTAGTCTGTGTAGACAAAGGCAGCACTGAGGTCATTTTATGCACAATTACAACAGTATAATATATAGTCTGTCATTCAGTGCCGTTCAGCTCAGCAGGATCATTAGTTTAAGAAATAGGGTTTTGAGGAGGGTGTAGGTCAGTGAGGTCGTGGCTCGGGACAGCACAAAATGTGCTGGGTAACAGCTGCCTTCAATTACGTTATGGCGGGGTCACCACCTGGGGTCATGCATGAGTCTCTACAAACTTTCAATCAACTGCAGAAAACAACATTGCAAGAACATATTGGAAAGGTATATGGGCATTGTAATGAGGGGCTCCCCTTTTACTATTCAGGACTGAGAAGAGCATCCCCATGTCCATGTATTATACAAGGTCAGCATGTAATACTATATTTCCCCTGCAGTGGCCGCTGAAGAGACGTGTAATGCTGTCTGCAGCTTGTAAAGGCGTTCTTGTTTACAGCCTCAGCCTGTCCTCATCACGTTTTCATTTATTACCTGGAATTCGAATTTCTTTTAATACTTTGTGTAACGAATCCTCATAATATTCAGGATCTCTTGCAGAATGGAAACCGTCCATTCACTGACTGCAAAATATCTTGAATATGGTTTGGAACTGGTACACAAAGTCGAAAATAAAGTTGCATCATTTTATTATACAATGAATAAACCTGATTTACACAAAGCTACTAGACAATCTCTCTGCTAGGCCCGTGAGCAACTACTTACAGATGCCAGGGCGACAGTGCCCCAAGTGGCAGGATTTACGCCAGGAATGCAGGGTTTCTTCGTCCAGGCTATTTACAATGTGTCTGAAGCACATCATACATTTGGATTATGCCAAGTACTCAAAAACCCCAAACACTGTGGCGTGTGTATAACCGGGTGAGCAATTCCTCCGCATGTGATCCGTTGCTAAAGGCAATTCCCAGCAAAAATGCATACAATGGAGGATGTCGGCAGCGGACCACATGCACCACAATGGCATCCTACACAAGATGGGGTAATGTGTGGATGCAAATATAAAAATACATAAATCACAGCGAAAGGTGCAGCACAATGATATGCAACTGACAACACTGGCTAATCCCTCAAGCTGATATTAAGAACTGAGACTTTAGCCAATGTATTAACCCCACCAGAGCATTTAGCTTGGGGGGAAACATGGGGGCAATGACATCTTAGGTAGTCTTAAATTTAGGGGTTGTCTAGGGGCCTTGTTTCTCTTCCCTGTCTCTCTTTTCCCGCCCTTTTAAAATCACCTCAGAAAACGTCTTACCTGCATTCTGGAAGATTCCAGCTGCTGCGAGTCAAGAGTGTAGCTGATTGGTTGCTGCCTGTTGCTGGGGGAGATTTCCAGCTCCCTGATTTGTTGCTGGATTAGCGGCGGGAATCTGTTCCCCTTTATATTTCCAGGTTCGGCGAAGCTGGCTCAGAAGTGCCTGAAGAGCTGACCAGCGTTTCCCCCCCCCCCTATTTTTTCACTGTGTCACCTGTCGCTGGGCTTTATTAGAGAGGTAGTGTCGTTCAGCTCAATGGATCTTGGTCTTTATATGGTTAATTTATTATTGGTCTTCTGATATCGGTTATGATGGTATTTTTAAATGTATTTTATTTAACTTATGGTTGTAAAATATTTTTAAGTGACCCTTAATAAAGCACAGCGGCCATTTCCTCCACTATGTTGTTGGTGTCAGTTATTTATTTAGTGACCAAGCTAGTATTAGAGTGTGTCATTTGCCCCCATGTATTCCAGTTATAGATATCAAATTTTAAATGTCTTTTCATGAAGTTCAGTCTTTGATGGCATTTTTTAAAGTGCACCTCTAAGGCTAAAAGATATATTAAAAAATGAATCAGCGTAGAATGTTGGACCTAAAAAAAACGACATATTAGTAAAATATTGAGATTAAAGAGGACCTTTCACCAGAATAAAACTTCTAAACTAACTATACAGACATGGAGAGCGGCGCCCAGGGACCCCCCTGCACTTACTGTTATACCTGGGCGCCGCTCCGTTCTCACGGTATAGCCTCCGGTATCTTCATAGTTAGGCTCCACCCAGGGGAACCTGCCGTCGGCTCATTCTCCCATGCTGCAGCGCTGGCCAATCGCAGCGCTCAGCTCATAGCCTGAGAGAGAGAAAAGCCTCTCAGGCTATGAGCTGAGCGCTGTGATTGGCCAGCGCTACAGCATGGGAGAAGGAGGCGCCGGCAGGTTCCCCTGGGTGGAGCCTAACTATGAAGATACCGGAGGCTATACCGTGAGAACGGAGCGGCGCCCAGGTATAACAGTAAGTGCAGGGGGGTCCCTGGGTGCCGCTCTCCATGTCTGTATAGTTAGTTTAGATGTTTTATTCTGGTGAAAGGCAGTGGTGTATCTTGGTTTTGTGCTGCCCTAGGCGAGACTAAACTCGGGCACCCCCCTAATATAAATTTGACTAGAGTTAGTACAGTATTAATCCCTCCCTAATTCTCCCCCCTCTAACCACCCAACAGGTCCCAACCCCCTTACCCCATAAAACAACTAAGTAATAGATTTCTTGTGAATTACTGTAATTTAAGTACTTACAGTTTTTGAAGACAGCAGGCTCAGGGTTCAGTGCATTGGTGGCCGGGGCCTGGCCTCAGTGTTCACGGTGACCGTGTGCAGGATCCGCTCTGCACTTGGAGGAGATAAGGCTCACCCTATCGTTGCCGGCCCGTGACGGCAACGTGAGGACGCAAAAGGCAGGGGAGGTCGGTAGGAAATCAGGAGGGGGAGGAAGTAAGTTTTTCAACTTCTTCACTATGCGGCGCCGGCGATGCCGCTCGCATAATGAAGGATCGGACAAGGGGCAAAAAAATATATTTAGCATATTGTGTAACTATCACTAAGCAAACAAGGCATTTTGCCGCCCCCTTTTCAAGTGCTGCCCTAGGCAAATGCCTTGTTTGCCTTGTGATAGATACACCCCTGGTGAAAGGTCCTCTTTAAGTCTTGATGAGTTATAACACAGTTGAATATATAGTTGTCGTTTCACTTTATTTTTTTAAATTTTGTAAGGACAGGGATGTGAAACATTTTTGTAATATACTTCATTAGGGAAAGATGTTTCTGTGTACTAGAAAACCGGATGTAAAATGTCTTCTTAGGAACTGAGAGTAGCTAAGGAGAGTCTGTCTTCAGTCTTCAGCGTTCTACTAAGTGCTGAGGGCTCCTGTGTGTCACAGGTCAGGTAGGCAGGGTGATGGGCAGTGATAGTTAGGCCACATGTACATAGGACTGGGGTAGTGACAAGAGGCGGCTGGAAGCCTCTATATTAGGCATGGCCAACCTGCGGCTCTCCAGCTGTTGTAAAACTACAACTCCCACCATGCCCTGCTTTAGGCTGATAGCTGTAGGCAGTCTGGGCATGCTGTGAGTTGTAGTTTTGCAACAGCTGGAGAGCCTCAGGTTGGCCATCCCTGCTCTATATGTTACACACAGGTGTCTTCAGTGCTCAGTAGACTCTCCTCAGTAATGCTTTCAGAGCTTTGCTAAGAAGATTCATTACACCTTGCTTTCTAGTATAAAGAAACTACAAAGTCTTTAATAAATATATTACAAAAATGTTTCACATCCCTGTCCCTACAGAATATTTTTTTTAAACTTGAAATGAGAGTTACAATTTAAATACTAATTATTGTTTAAAAAAAAAATTGTAGTAGCAATGAAAATGTATTACAGAAAAAATCCTCTTTCTTCACTGATGTCTCCTTTCGTCCCCCTCTCTCCCTCCTCTCCCCCCTGCACTGATCACACACCCTAAAATCTGCCTTCAGTGAAGACAGGTCAGCTGCTTACTGGGGGATCATAGTACAGCTGCTGTCTATATAAATCCTGGGAGAAGGCGAGGAGGAGGCAAAGCTAGAGATAAACAGAGACACTCACAAAGGCTGCTACTAGTAAGTTTTTTATCTCACCCCAGTGCTGGATTCACAGCAACACTGCTCAGTACTATGATATAATGTCCTCCAAGCTGCTGCTTCTGATTATGTATAACCCTGGGTTCAGACCTGAGCGTTCCGAAAGGAGCGCTCTGTATGCGCGCTTGTACGGGTGTTTACAAGCGCGCATACAGAGACAGCCGTGCACACATTGTCGCGCGTTCCCGAAAGTCTATTGTACGGGAACGCGCGACAAACGCTCAAAAAAAGGGTCAGGTACTTGTTTGAGCGTCGGGCGTTTTACAGCGCGATCGTACGCGCTGTAAAACGCCCAGGTGAGAACCATGCTGATAGGGAAGCATTGGTTTCTCCTTGTTGTGCGTTTTACAGCGCGTAGGAACGCGCTGTAAAACGCTCAAGTGTGAACCCAGGGTTAGAGAGACAGGGAAGCAGGATCTTCTCTTCTCTATGTTCGCTTAGTCTTTACAGACATTATAGTGGCTAGTGTCTGCCCATTAGATATAGAGCCTTCAGAGGCGAAACCTGCTGACAAATGCAGTATAATGGCCAGATGTATTGGTATTCCTCGTGTACACAGACGACAGTTTATTGTAAAATGTCACCTGAAACAACAGGTACACCATAAAGGGTGACGTTCATCAGAAAGTGGTATTTTTTTAACTCAGTGTGAGACATTTATCAAGATTGGTGTTCCAACAAATCAGTCTTGATCCTGTTTGAGTGGGAGTGAAAAGCAGATGTCTCACAATAAATTAGGCACATCTCGCACTCCGCACGCCAGAAACTAGGCAGGGGGTTGGCGCAGACTTCAGCTACAACATGCCAGTTTCTAGTGTAAGTTATGGTAAATCCAGTGGGCAGAACTAAGCCCCGCCCATCCCACAATGCACCGCTCCTTTTGAAAAGTGTCAAGAAGCTTACAAAGTTGCAAATTATGATCCACATATGCCGTGTGCTATAATTTGCAACTTTTTTATGCTACAGTTGTGGCTTAAAGAGCTTTCTAAATGCCCCTAGAAAAGAATTTAGAATTTTTGGCTGTTTTTCATTTCAGCAGTACTATTCCAGCTTACTGTTGCTGTGATATGTTATCTGTTAGCATAATACTAGATTAGTAGAATTAGGATAAAAGTAAAGGGTGTATTAAACACCCCAATTATGCCTTCCCTCCCGGCATTTGCCTACTCGCTTGCTGAGGAAACAGCTACTATTACATGCAGCAATCTCCTCAGTAACATGGGGAGGAGCGATCGCTATGCCATCGCTTGTCCCCATCCTGGACAGTGGTTTGCTGGTGGCAAGATGATAATTAGACAGCAAAATCTGGCAAATCCTGAAATTTCAGCATGCTGAAAGATCTAGATTGCCTGATGAACGAGCTTTTGCTCATTCATCGTGCAATTGGGGGCAGTATTACACTGCAAGATGATCGCTGATGAGCGCTCATACAAATTCTCGTTAGCGATCATTGGGATGAAAATCTGCCCGTCTAATACACTCTTAAGACAGCTGTATTGTTCTCTTGATGCCCACAGGAGAGCATTGCGCTTATCAGTGTAATGTGTGATGCTTTATTTGAGTCACTCGTCCCCTCTGGTTGCCGTGAATGGTCTTAATGAGTGATGTGGGGCTATTTACTGTGCTAAAAGTACGAAGATGTGATAGAAGATTTTTGAGGATAGTGTCCCTTTAAATGTTATTCTGTGAGAATGTACAATATAGCAAACATATACATAAGGGGAAAAATGGAAGTAAAATATTAGTTTAGTACAGGCATGCTCAACCTGCGGCCCTTCCAGCTGTTGTAAAACTACAACTCCCACAATGCCCTGCTGTAGGCTGATAGTTGTAGGCTGTTCGGGCCTGCTGGGAGTTGTAGTTTTGCAACAGCTGTAGGGCCGCAGGTTGAGCATGCCTGGTTTAGTAGTTATATTTGGGGCATGAAGAGTTAATGTGTGTGACCTCCATAGACTGGTCTAGCAGTTTAACTAGAGATTAACTAGTATAGAAGCAAACAGCAGGCTTTATCAGCTCCAGGTCTCTCCTACCTCTGGGGAGAAGACTCCCCTGTCCTCAGAGTGGGCAAAAGTAAATAGTATTAACCTTCACCGAGTGGGTGACTTCAAGAAAGTGTGAATAGAGGAACTGGGCTTGGAATTTCCTGTTAGATTGTCAGCCTCCTCCCGCTCACATTCCTAATTTTTTATAAACACCCAAACTCAGTCAAGGGTTCCATTTTATAATGTGAGGAAGGGGTGGGGGGGGCAGGAATTTTTATATTTATTAAAAAAAAAATGTAGTATGAAGATGAAGGGATTAGAGGAGACAAAGTCAGAGTTTAACCCATGAATACCAGCCGTCATGCGCTGCAGACACGCAGGGGTTAACGCGATACCTGGTAGATTTTGACCTCCGAATTGGAACATAACAAGCTCTACTTTCTAAGCAGATGTTCATAACTTAGGGGATACGAATGGTTTGGGTAAATAGCAGGTACAGTTAATGAGTAACATGACCTGTCGACAATCTGCGAGCCACTGCAAGCATTAGCGAGCAGATCACATGATAAGAAAGAAATAACTTGCATAATGTTTTTCTTTTTTTCTTTTTTTATGGAGACTGCGTTTTAAAGAAAATCCGCACTAATTGCCCTAATGGGCTTGACTTGAAAGTTTTAAAGGGGAATTTCCCAGGAACATCTTATGCTTTAGGGGTTGTTTCATGAAGGTGAGGAACCCCTTGAGCAGCACTGCACTGGCGGACACAAGCCATCCGTTTTATACCGGTCGCCATTTATCTGAATGGCCGTTAACATCTGACAGTGACTTCCCTGGCAAACTCCATTAGGCTACATTCACGTGACCATAGTGTTTGGCGGATTCATAAAACACGGATCCTGGCCTGTGTGCGTTCCCCAATTTGCCGCCACAATCATAGAACATGCCAATTCCTGTCCACAATTGCGGACAAGAATAAGACATGCACTAATTTATTTGCTTGTCCGCGGAACGGAACTACGGATGCGGACAGCACATGGTTTACATGTCGAAAAGGGGTCAGGAAAGTCGAAATGAAAAAGAAATCCATGGGGGAAGATGTACATAAGATAATAAACAACTATATAAGCATATCTGTTAATCCCAGAAAACCCCTTTAAGGAGAATTTCCACTCAAAATGGCCATAGATTTAGGGTTGTTTCGATACCAAAATTTTTATTCGATTTCGATACCATAAAAAAGTATTGTGATACTTGATACCACGCGGAAAAAATAAAACACCAAAAAAGCAGCGTGCCTTCCCCATTTTATGGAACTTCCGGCCCATAATTGAACAGTCCGATCCTATTTTTTGGGGGGACAAGGTGAAAAAAAATGGCAAATTGTGCGGTTTTTATTTTTTCTGTTACGGCGTTCACCGCATAGGAGATATTTTTTTTATATTTTAATAGTTTGCACATTTTTGGGCGTGGGGATATGTAATATGTTTATTTATTCATTGTTTATATATTTTATATGTAAAATTGGGAAAGGGGGTGATTTAAACTTAATATTTTGGTGTTTGTTTTTTTAAAACCTTTTTTTCTTTACTTTTTATTTAATAACTATTAGCCCACTTAGGGCTAGAACCTGGGATCTTTTACCCCCTTGTTCTATTCACCCTGATAGAGCTCTATTAGGGTGAATAGGACTTCACACTCTCCCTGCTGCTCTGTGCATAGTGCACACGGCAGCAGGGAGCTGACCATGGCAGCCAGGGCTTCAGTAGCGCCCTGGCTGCCATGGTAACTGATCGGAGCTCCAGGATAACACCGCCGCCCAGATTTGTATTAATGGGTGCTATCCACTTCTGTATGTCCGTTCCATGTGAATAAAAACTAGAACTTGTCCGCAAAATGCAGTCCATGGCCGCATTGAAGTCTATGGTTCTGCAAAAATGCGGATTGCACACAGAATGCATTCCGCATGCAATCTGTATTGTGCTGATCCGTGGCCGCAAACTTTAATAACCTGCCATGTCATCTTTGAATCTTTATTAAAATGATTCCTTTAATTTTTTTGCGGAGCTGCAAAATACGGAAACATACATTCCTTTATTTGGTTGATATGCGTAAGATTTTGCTGATCCAGATATTTGCGGTCCACAAATAACATACGGATGTCTGAATGAGCCCTTAACACGGATCACCAGTGTTCAGTACGGCTCACCTTAAAGGGGGCTGTAACGAAATCTGAGGTGAATAGACAGATAGATATATAGATAGATCTCATATTCTCCTAAAATTACATTATCAATAGCTAATGGTATAGCAGTGGCCAATTGATCTATTAGGCAAACGCACATGGTGCCTCTAGATGCCAGCCCGTCTGAAGACTAGGTGAGACCCTCCACTTTCTCAGAGGAAGCCCCCATTTAGCACTGGCCTGCCTATTGCAAACCATTTGGGCATCCTAATGAAGACCTGGGAGGTGGATACTTAAAATGCACAGCCACCCTAGACATGTTGGCTGCTAGACCAGTGGGTGGTCTAACCCATTCAGTAGATGAATGAAATAATATCAGAAGCCATAACTCCGACCTCATGGCCCCCACAGCCTCAGAACCCTAATAATTGTGTTCAGCCTGACATGGTCTTCGGGCAGACTCTATACACGCCATACTGGGCAGGAGGCATTTCTCGGTATTCAGGATCTGGCCGTCTGGAAATCATAACTCAATCATATTTGGTGTCTGTATGACCGGGACAAAGCAACTCAGATTATGGGATCATACCTGGACCCGCAGTCCCTGTCATAAAGTGAGGACTCTCCGTGATTCATATTGCCACATCGGTCAGTCTTCTGGGAAGGTGGGGCAGAAACCTGAATAATATCAGACGTCCCAGAAGGCCGGACCGAAAGGAGGGAGGTTCCCTCACAGCCCACCCCTCGGCTGAGGGGGGATAAAAATGGGTGTTTGGGAACAGGTAATTGTCATTTTGGGGATCCACATCGTTTGGAGTGACTGCCCATATCTTCAGCTGTCCCCACATAACTGCTGCATCTCAGTAAGCCAATCTTCTGTATTTTACCTCTTTTATTTTATCTGTTTTACTGCATGGTTATTGTATGTATATTTTAATCTTTTATCTGACCCTTTCTTTTTGTATTGCACTGCACTATTGTGTATTAAATTTAAACATTGATAAGTCCCTTCCTTGTGGTCTTATAGAACTTGCTCTTTCGGAGGGAATAACGTTACCAGTAGTGTTTCAGGGGATTTTAGGTCCCATATAGATAACCTGTGTTACGGTGTTAAATTTGGGTTGAGAGAATATCAAGAGTATAGTCCCCTATTGCCTTAGCTTTTAGGTGGTGGCAGCTATTGTGAAAGAAAATATTGGGGTGTTAGAATCTAGGGGAGTAAGTTAGCCTAATTCCGTCATCTAGAATAGGTGGGTGGGGATTTCGGTGGTAACTTGATGAGCTCACTAGTATAATTCACCCCAGTGACGTGACCGATTGAGTAGGGATCGTCACAGGGGTTTCCAGGACTTATGGACTATCCTTAGGATATATACGGTATCATCAATATCAGATCAGCGGAGGTTCCATTCCCAGCACTGGAACTGCTGACGACCTAGCCTAAGGCTAGGTTATCAATATAAAATTCCTGGAAAACCCCTTTAAAATTCAGTTTTTCACTTCAGTTCACTACTTGTCCCCTTGACCTGAAGAGCTGAGAAAAATAATAGTAACTTTTTTGAGATTTTTATTTCTTTATAGTTACCCTACCAACCTTCTCAGCAAGACAGTGGAACAGTTGTGCTGTTTGTGGGCGACAGGTTCATGCAATAAGCTCCTCTTTGCTAGGAATACTCGGGCAGGGAAGCAGGAAGGACGTGGGGAGAGGTGAAGAAGTGTGCACATTTTTGGAAAGGAATGCAATGCAGCAGTTGATTAAGTTTATGCAAACAGCCCACATTTGGAATCACATGTACCAGTTAGTGTGGTACGTGACAACCCAGTCTGCCACCGGAGCCAAGTAATATTTGTGCTAGAATGAAGCAAGTCCCGGGGACTGGTGTAACACGGAGCAGTGAGTTCACAGATAGCCCTCCCAGGACTGATGGTGACCTGAAAATGGCTGAGCTTAGCATTACCCATTAAAGGGGTTGTCTCACTTCAGCAAGTGGCATTTATTATGTATAGAAAGTTATTACAAGGCAGTTACTAATGTATTGTGATTGTCCATATTGCTTCCTTTGCTGGCTGGATTCATTTTTCCATCACATTATACACTGCTCGTTTCCAGGGGTTACGACCACCCTGAAATCCAGTAGTGGTGGCCGTACTTGCATACTATAGGAGAAAGCACCAGCCCATGTGCACTCCGGCTGGCGGTTTTGGAGTGTGTGGGGAAAACCTATGCAAACACAAGGAGAACATGCAAACTCCATGCAGGACTCGGTTGGATTTGAATACAGGACCTAAGTGCTAATTCCTGAGCTACCACGTGGCAGAGAGCTAGCTATATGGATAATAGATTATACGTAGATAAATAGATAGATTATATGTAGATAGATATTTAATAACGATAATATTAAGCTTTATGTCTATGGAGCCACCATATTCCGTAGCGCTTTACAATACAGAGGGTTCACGTACAAGTCACAAGACATCACAAAATAACATAGTAATAAACAGCTAAAATACCAGGAGTCTGGGGCCCTGCTGACAAGAGCTTACAATCTATAATATGATTGATAGATAGCTAAATAAATAGATAGATAGATAGATAGATAGATATGAGGCAGATAGGTAATAGATTAGATAGATTGATCGATAATAGAGAGATAGACAGACTGAGAGAGAGCTATTAGTACGATAGATAAATAGTACGATAGATAGTACGATAGATAGATAGATAATAAAATAAAATAATTCTGCTGTGCTGCGGAATTCTTTTATTTTATATCGTTGGAGGTGGATCGCCTACTCAGCCGCTGGCACTCCGAGTATACTACACAGACAGTGGTGCTGCCCACATTCCTTTTTTATTAGATAGATAGATAGATAGATAGATAGATAGTAAGATAGATAGTACGATAGATAGATAGTACGATAGATAGATAGATAGATAGTAAGATAGATAGTACGATAGATAGTACGATAGATAGTACAATAGATAGATAGTACGATAGATAGTACGATAGATAGTACGATAGATAGTACGATAGATAGTACGATAGATAGTACGATAGATAGATAGTACGATAGATAGATAGTACGATAGATAGTACGATAGATAGTACGATAGATAGTACGGTAGATAGATAGTACGATAGATAGATAGTATGATAGATAGATAGAATGATAGATAGATAGATAGATAAATAGATAGATAGTACGATAGATAGATAGTACGATAGATAGTACGATAGATAGTATGATAGTATGATAGATAGATAGAATGATAGATAGATAAAAAAAGAAAAAAAGATGAGCAGCACACACATCAAGGGGGTGAAATTCCTTGGGGCAGGTCACGGACTTGACCCAAATTGGTATAAAAATAGAGAAATCCAAAGGTAATTCCATACAGGTGCCCATGATTGTGAAATGTTAAAAAAAATTCTATAGGAAACCGCTGGACCCCTGCTTTATTACGCTATTTTAAATAATTTAGACAGCACTCCAGTATGCGGTTAATGCTTTTTATTTGCCGGACATAAGGGTCCTTTTTTAGGAACTGAGGCAACGTTTCGGGCAAAAACACATGCCCTTCATCAGGCTAGTTGCGTGCATGGATGCATGGAGGGCCGGCCCTCCATGCATCCATGCACACAACTAGCCTGATGAAGGGCATGTGTTTTTGCCCGAAACGTTGCCTCAGTTCCTAAAAAAGGACCCTTATGTCCGGCAAATAAAAAGCATTAACCGCATACTGGAGTGCTGTCTAAATTATTTGAAATATTTACTAGTTCCGCGAGGTGGAGCAAGGAACGCACCTAGATGTGCACCCTAAACCTATCAGCCTCAGATAGAGTGCCGTGATCAATACGTGATTTTTATATGCTTTATTACGCTATAGCGTTTGTATTTTGTGAATAATTATAGTCCATGACGTGGTGGTATGTTTGGATCAGGTGAGAGGTCACATGACCGCTATGCCCCCGTAGTGACTCCGCCCTGAGTTGGGATTAGACATGCGCGTTGCGCTCCGGCCTTTGTGCGGCCATCTTGATTGTGGGTCGTGGATCTCCGTCCGGCATAGGCAATCTCGTGAGAGCAGTGAAGTCCCGCGCATGCGCATTCACAGTTTCCGGACGCCGTATGACCCCTGCTTGCTTTCAGTATGTGAGAGTTCCTGAATTTTTTTAACATTTCACAATCATGGGCACCTGTATGGAATTACCTTTGAATCATGTATACACATCATAATGAAGCAATTTATGAATTTTGTCTTATATCACAGTTGTAAACACGGGTATCAATTGTACATTTTGTCCAGTATAAATACACGCTATGAATTTGGATTGCTAATATGAATTATTGTTAGAATTTTATGTACAATCATGTAATTTACACAGTAATTATGTATGCTATTTAACACCTGAGTAACACCATTGAGAGAGCTGAAACGTTGCTGTCTGCACATGGGGGAATAAATACCCTTTTTTTCACCGTTATTTGGGTGCTGCCTTGGATTTTTCGATTTTTAGATAGATAGATAGATAGATAGATAGATAGATGTGGGCAAAGATTTAATTCCAAGACGTGAATACATTGTAAGGCTGTACAGAGCGCATATTATTAACAACGTTTTGGAACGAATCGGGTTTGGACAGAGCAGTCCAACCAGTGGCGTGCTAAGGGAGGGGCGTGGGGGGCAGTCCACCCTGGGTGCCTGCTCTCAGGGGGTGCCAGAGTCCAGAATCAATGAGTACTTCCATCAATACAGATGGAAGCGCTCATTGCTGGAGCACCGGGAGCTGCGGTCCTGTCCCTCACCGCTCAGCTCCCCGCACTCCTCCCCTCCTTCAGGCCGGCGGCGCTCTGAATGGTGAAGCAGGCACAGATCGTGTCGGCCTGTGTGGGTGGAGCCTGCAGCCTGAAAATCTGCATAAACTCCGCCCACACCGTACTGCAGAGCGATCTGTGTCTGCAGTGGAGAGAGGACTGTGATCTTCAGGAACGGGACAAGGTGAGTAGTTACTGTGTTTTGGGGGGGTTTTTTTAACACAGAGGGGGCACAATGGGAATTTCTACTCTGGAGGGGGCAAATGGGCATTTTACTAATGTAAAGGAGGCACAATGGGCATTGCTAATGTGAAGAGAGTGCAATGGGCATTTCTACTATGGCGGGGACACAATGGGCATTTTTATACTCTGAAGGGGGCACAGAGGGCATTGCTAATGTGAAGGGGGCACAATGGGCATTTCTACTATGGAGGGGGCACAGTGTACAGAACCCATTACTACTCTAAAGGGGGCACAGTGAACAGAGGGCATTACTACTATGAAGGGGCATAGAGGGCATTATTACTGTGAATAGGGTACAATGGGCATTACTAGCACAGAGGGCATTACTACTATTAAGTAGGCACAATAGGGATTTCTACTATGGAGCAGGCACAGAGGGCAATATTACTGTGAAGGCACAATGGGCATTATTACTGTGAAGGGGTACAATAGGCATTACTACTATTAGGGGGCATTATTACTGTGAAGGAGGCACAATGGGGATTACTACTGTGAAAGGGGCACAAAGAGGGCATTGCAACTGTGAAGGGGCACAGATAGGGCATTACTACTCTAAGGGGGACACAATGAGGGCATAACTACTGTGAGGGGGGGCATAATAAAGGGATAAGTACTTTAAAAGGGCACAATATGGGCATAACTACTGTTAGGGGGCACACATCTGTATAAAACTACTGTGAAGGTTGTACACCGAGGGCAATACTACTGTAAGGGGGTACAATTTTTTTTAAAGTTTTGGGGGGGTGGGGGATTGCCAGAGAAAGGACCCGCCCTGGGTGCCAAACAACCTAGGCATGCCACTCGGTCTGACCCTATTTATAAACACAGACATAAAGAGAGCAAAGATCTTCAATAATTAACATCATAGATAGAAAAACACATATATAATGGATGGATGGATAGATAGATAGATAGATATGAGATGGATGAGTCAGTTGAGTTTTATAATACTCATCTATATATGTAAACGGTATGTTATTAGGCCCCAGTGCAGAACATGTATCCGGTCTCCACCTACCATGTGCCATTTCTGATACTGGTGTCTGGTGTGACAGAGGAGCGGTGGGGCCCATGTGATGTCAGCTCCATACATCCGGCCTGCGCCCTGTGTGTACATTATGTATTTGCCTCCGTTCTGGTAACCTCCCGCGTGACTTGATCCATGCCGCCGTGTGTACTGTGACTTGTAGCCTTTTGTCTCCATCTTTTTGTGTGATAACCGTACAGTACACAAACACTCCTGCACTGACCCCATCAAACCTGCAAGGGAGTCATTTACCGTATTTTTACTTTACATGAAGCGGTTCAGCGGTGCCAGCGGCTCGGCCTGACTGGAGAAGATGTAAAGCAGACCTGCTGAGCTTCACCTGATATAACCTTAAGGGCTTCCCTTGTGAGACACTTAAGAATCAACAATCCCTTTAAGCCATGATGCCAGTGCTGGTAAACAAGTCCTAGGGAGATGAATGTTCCCTGATGAATTTCAAACAAAAGCGTCAAGTGCTGTGAGGTCATGTCTCCAGTGATGGGAGCCGGCCGGCATCTCTGCCGAGGCCATCCACAGCATCATTCTGGGACCTCCATTGCTCCAGCGGCCTAGGACCGAGGGGCTAATAGCAAACTCACCATGGATTCCACCCTCCTGGGGCCTGCTGACAGCACTTCTTATCAGCTCAATGGGGTGACAAATCTGCAGAGACATCTGAGAAGTGGGGTAGCAGCTGTCAGATCCCCACCATTCACTAGAAGCGGGCATCAGCTCCTGTCAGATCCCCACCATTCACTAGAAGCGGGCATCAGCTCCTGTCAGATCCCCACCATTCACTAGAAGCGGGCATCAGCTCCTGTCAGATCCCCACCATTCACTAGAAGCGGCTGTCAGATCTGAAAAGAGACCATCAACCACCATACATGTCAGTTCTCCTGAGCATCACATGGGCAGCCATTCACTGAGACACAGGCTACCCAGCAAGGAAGGATGAATGGGTGGAAGAAGGGATAAATGGAAGGAGAAGAAGGAAGGAAGGATGAATGGATGGAAAGGGAAGAAGGGAGGTGGATAAATGGAAGGATAGATAAATGGAAGGAAGGAGAAGAAGAGAGGAAGTATAAATGGAAGGAAGGAGAAGAAGAGAGGAAGGATAAATGGAAGGAAGGAGAAGAAGGAAGGATGAATGGATGGAAAGGGAAGAAGGGAGGTGGTTAAATGGAAGGATAGATAAATGGAAGGAAGGAGAAGAAGAGAGGAAGGATAAATGGAAGGAAGGACAAGAGAGGAAGGATACATGGAAGGAAGGAGAAGAAGAAGAAAGGAAGGATGAATGGATGGAAAGGGAAGAAGGGAGGTGGATAAATGGAAGGTAGGAAGAAAGGATAAATGGAAGGAAGGAGAAGAAGAGAGGAAGGATAAATGGAAGGAAGGAGAAGAAGAAAGGAAGGATGAATGGATGGAAAGGGAAGAAGGGAGGTGGATAAATGGAAGGTAGGAAGAAAGGATAAATGGAAGGAAGGAAAAGAAAAGAGGAAGGATGAAAGGAAGGAAGGAAGGATAAATGGAAGGAAGGAGAAGAAAAGAGGAAGGATAAATGGAAGGAAGGAGAAGAAGAGAGGAAGGATAAATGGAAGGAAGGAGAAGAAGGAAGGAAGGATGAATGGATGGAAAGGGAAGAAAGGCGGTGGATAAATGGAAGGTAGGAAGAAAGGATAACTGGAAGGATAGATAAATGGAAGGAAGGAGAAGAAGAGAGGAACGATAAATGGAAGGAAGGAGAAGAAGAGAGGAAGGATGAATGGATGGAAAGGGAAGAAGGGAGGTGGATAAATGGAAGGTAGGAAGAAAGGATAAATGGAAGGAAGGAAAGATAAATGGGAGGAAGGAGAAGAAGAGAGGAAGTATGAAAGGAAGGAGGGATACATGGAAGGAAGGAGAAGGAAGGAAGGATAAATGGAAGGAAGGAAGGATAAACTGAAGGAAGGATAAATGGAAGGTAGGAATGATAAACAGAACAATAAATGGTAGAAAGGAAAGATAAACGGAAGGAACGATAAATGGAAGGAAGGTAGGAAGAATGAATTGAAGAAAGAATAAGATGAATAGTCTGAAAGAAAGATAAATGAATGTATGAAAGGAAGGAGAAAGAAAGAAAGATTGGGAAGGAATAAAGAAAAAGAGGAAATGAAAGAAAGTTCTTCTTTTCTATTTGGATACATAGATGACACTTCTTGCTGTGTCGGGTTCTGCAGACACTCTGACACGATATAGCACATACACAGTGTGTTCTTTCTCCGGACCCACCCCCTCCCCTGCCCAGGATGTTGCCCTTTTAAGAAGCTCAGCCTAGTGGTAGGCGTCCTGTGTGACGTCACCGCCCAGCCCATTCATATAACCGCGCTCCGGCTTGCAGGCTGGAGGAATTACACACTGCCTGGTGGATGTGGCGCCCGGCACGCACAGGACATAAGCGCTCTGCACCGCAGGAGAACCGCCTGGAATGATCAGGACTCTAGAACCGGAGCCCCCAGGAAACGCGTGTATCCCCCCGGAGAACTGAAGATGAGCTGAGCCCACCCTGCGTGCACAGGTAGGACCCCGGACACTGCAGATGGACAGTCAATAACATTGTACATGTGCACTAGAGCATGTACATACTAGCAGATGTAGCAGAGCTGAGTTTGTCATTGAAGTGTTACTTTGAGATTACACTGTAGGTTTTACCTGCAGTTGTATGTACAAGAGCATGCTATATATGCATGTATTTCCCTGGTGTGATATTATTACCACCACAGTGCTTTACAGCTGAAGGAGCACTCACAGAATATCAACTGACACTGTAGCTGATGATATATACTGTGTGTGTATATGTGTATATACAGGGAGCACCAGGTAGGGGACAGCCGAAGGGCCAGGGGCACCTCTGTATGTGTGGATAGAGAGATATATATATATATATATATATATATATATATATATATATCTATCTATCACACTGTCTGATACCCTACACATAGTTATAGACACTGTATGATACCCCCCCTACACATAGGTTTATCCACACTGTCTGATACCCTACACATAGGTATATACACACACACACACACACTGTCTGATACCCCCTACACATAGGTATACACACACACACACACACACACACACACACACACACACTGTCTGATACCCTACACATAGGTATATACACACACACACACACACACTGTCTGATACCCTACACATAGGTATACACACACTGTCTGATACCCTACACATAGGTGTATACACACACACTGTCTGATACCCCCCTACACATAGGTGTATACACACACACACACTGTCTGATACCCTACACATAGGTATACACACACACATAGGTATACACACTGTCTGATACCCTAGACATAGGTATACACACACTGTCTGATACCCTACACATTGTATACATTTGGTTCTATGGTAGCTCTAGTCTTGCAGGGGTTGTTGCTGCCGTTATCTGATGTTATTACCATTTAGAACTATTACAATCCTTCTGGATCTTTCTAGGGGTACAAATTATAAGAGATTTTCCTGTACTTGTTCCCTATGCAGAGTTCGATAAATGGCCTTATAATCGGGTTACAACTCCACCCTATGGGTATGGACAGTATGTATAATAACCGTTTATGGTTCTGCAGTACGTGGGTCTAAAGGTGTACAACCTGGCCTTCTTCAGATGTTGGGGGACTAGAGTTCCCAGCATGCCGCTGGCACCTATAAACTACTACATATGGAGTATGTATATAGAGTGATTATAGGGATTAGGGTATATCCATAGAGAGACAATATGCAATACAATTCCACTAATCTGGAAAAACAGAAATTCTGGATTATGCCCTGTGGGAAGAGGGCCTGCAGACAACGCATACCAACTACTCTGCCGCCGCAGTCCAGTGTCGGGATATGTGTGATGTAAAGATACAGGTAGCAGAACCTAATGAATGCCGCATATTTGCTTCACTCCTCTATGGAGGCCGTTGTGCAAGGACAGCAATATGATCTGCAATGAATTCCAAATATCGGGTAGATTTAGGGCTGGAAGTGTCACTTTAAGGAGGTGTGTCACTGGCGAGAGGTGCACCTGCCACACAGGTATGACAGGAACGGTTGCGAGGCAACTGTCAGGGGTGAAGAAAGGTGAGGTTGGGTTTTTTTTTTTTTTTTTTTTTTTTTTTTTACAGGCGACAACCCTGTTTATTTCAGGACGTATTCTAAAGTAATCAGCACTGCAAACATAGGACCTGGACTATGATCCTGCCCGGCGCTGTATACACACACACTGATATTATGTACAGGTTCCCCTTATGTTAAGAGTCTGATGTCATTGGTTTAACCCTCTGTGGTCATGACTGCACCCGCCAGCAAAATACCTGTCCAACTTTTAACTCCTGTGCGTGGCGGGAGTAGTAGTTAGAGAAATGTAAATCTAACTCAGTTTTTTTTTTGTTTTTTTTTTGTTTTTTTTTAGGTCCCATTTAGGACTGAGATTCTTTAATTTTTTTATTTTTTTCCCCCCCCCATTCTGACTGCTTATAAAATTGATAGTGGAGCCGTGTTCGCATGATAGGACTGGAACATAGGTTAGCCATAATGGTGACTCACTGATCATTATCTTGCTGGTGGTGGAGATTGTAAATGTCGTAATCTTGGAGGCTTGGACCTAGTCATGTTGTCATTGCTAATTTATTCATTCAGTAAATGGCATGCAAAGTGTTGAGGTTCTTAATAGTAGACCATCCTCGAGTACTTATCCAGAACGTCTTAAAACGCTACCTGTCTTCGAGCTGGTGCTTAATAGGGTAGTCCTCTAGTGATGTGTGAGACTGAATGAACTGAATAATGCAGTTGAAACTCATTGCTAGTATGCTCTAAAAGAGAAGGATTGGGTCCTTTGTGTGGTGGTGAGAGAATGGGCACTTGGTTGCCTACTGTAGGTGCTGCCATGCACCTAGTTCCTTCGATTTGTCCATCAGCTGATGGGCATGTGTTGCATCATCTTTGAGACGCGGGTAAATTTAAGTTTGGTTGAATGTTAAGACATCTACAATAACAAGTGGCAGAGGCATCTTCAAGTTTTCAGCTACTAATACTTTTTGAAGGTTCTGTGGAACTTCTGTCCCAGTATCTTCATTTCCTAAGAAAGTAGAGACTAATAGGCTTCATGTAAAATCCATAACAACCCTCACAGAAGGTCAGATCCTGGTTCTGAACCTAAATTGGTCTCCAATTTAGGATATGTATTACAGGATCAAGACTCCACCAGTAGCACCTAAAAATGCAAGGCCACAGACTACTCACTATTACGTTAGTTTCTGATTTTATTTTTGGTTGGATGTGGAGTCTCCATGAAGATTCTGGAAATAGATTAGATAGAACTATAATTTGCACATTTTATACTTTAGGTTTTCTTGTAGGCCATAACCCCAAAAATGACTTTTTTTTTTTTTTTTTAAGTGAGATGCGATGAATGCACCTGAGAAATGTCCTGTAAGCGCAAGCAGTTGATGGCTCCTGGATGTGACTGATGGCTCCAGACTTGTACAATAGCCCTATTATTACCCCAGTAGTACTCCGCAGTCCCCTACAATCTGATCCCTATTAATTGTCACACAAGAGCTTACGATCACATTTCTTCCTGTTGCCATCACACAACAGAGCTTTTAAATATAAGCTATCACTTTGGTTTGAGACTAGTCAAGGAAACCCATCTGAACTTGATAAGACCATACAATCAACTTGCACATAGCAGCAGCCTGGTTGGATTCATACCAAGGGCACAACACTGTACTGGTGTGTTGGAATACTGTAAGCAGCGATTGCATAACCGCTGATAAATGAATGAAGATGATTCTTCTTCTGGCAAAAGCCAAGAAAATGTCAATTTCAATAGACGCAAAGAATTAATACCCTTCATGTACAGCAGCATAGCAAAATTGATACAGGAAGGAATGCTATATCAGAACGAGCCTCCTGCTACATTAGAGAACAGCGATGGGGTCTCTCATACCCCCTGTTATAAAATAGAGCACCGTGTGGCCACCTTATGGCCTTTGTCACATAATAGTAGTGGGGTCCCATTAGCACCTGACACATAAAGTAACAGCAGAAACCTACAAGTCTCATACCAACAATTTTAACACCCTCAAGAACTGCAATGGGGTCCCACATGCTCCCTACCACCAAAAGAGAATGTAATGTCCTACAGATTTCCTACTACTAGCCATGTTGAAAATGAAGTTGTGCGGACAACTCCTCATGTAATAGTGTTAGACTGAGCGATGACATTGTATACATTTTATAGCGCCTATAGGTCCTACAGGTTGTTTCATGCCACCGCTGACTGATGGGCACAGCTGTAGTTTTTGGGTTCTGGGCCATTGACTTCCACCTCTGTTCCCCCATTTTGCCCTCGTGGCTCACCTGTATATTACTATGGTATGCCTGCTACATTAACTGCGTGCAAATAGGTCACATAACTCCAACCGCAAAAACAAGTTTGCAGGAGGATGCATGCATCATCGGAGTCTATTGTGTCATTGTTTTCTACCTTCACGTCCATTAGATTCAAATAGTCGAAATAACCCCTTGCTCATTCATTTAGTACAGTATTTCCTCCCCATTAGTCATAAAAATACTACAGCAAGTCCTGGGTGTGTTTTAAACAGGGTGATATAGGTGAGCTAAAAATATGCTTTTAAGAGCTGCTCTATGGTGTATGAAACCTTCAGACCTCAAAGTCTCCAGAAAAAAAACGTAAATTAGAGGCAAAAATTTCTGCCAGTTTCCCAGCCCCTAGAATACAATGGACACATGAGCTGACAGACTGATGAAAGTGGGTGACGAGACCATGAATCAGTTTGCTGAATGGAGGGCAGATCATGAATCGGGGGAGGAAAGGATTCGCTTGCCTTGAATACATATACCACGGCTCTGGGTAAGATGTGGTGCCAGGCTATAGTCAGAATTGTATGTGAGGTGGGTGAAATTCTAAAGCCAAGTACATTGCGTTCCAAAAGAAAATGTCATGTTTTGACTTTTCAGCGACTTGAGGCTGCCAAGTGCCCCTGTCTGCAGAATAACAAAAAAGATGTGTTTTCCGATCTCCCAATGTCACTGTTTCTCTTTATTTTTGCTGTCCTTCCTGCACGCAGCCCCGAGTATCGGTCTTTTATCTCAGAACGGCTAAAGCTCAATGAAATTCCTGCTTGAATTGATCAAGTGCTGGGCAGACCCTCAAGAAAACATGAAGGAAAGTGGAGGAGTTGTTGGTGACAGAAATGAGAGCTGCCATCTGATTGGTCGCTGAGGACAACACTGGGCCCCTAAACCACTCAAAAGAAATGAAGGCCTTGTTACCCATAGCAACCAATCAGAGCTGGGCTGTACTGGACTAGTGAAACAGGAACTCTAGTTGCTATGGGAAAGATGACCACCTTTCTTGCTTGTCCATAGCAACCAATCAAATTATAGCTCATTTAAAGGTCCTGTCGCCTTTTTTTTCCAATTTAACTAGACAGTTTGTTTGGGACAATACTACAAATCCTAGCTACTCAAGACCATAATATTCCATATCTACTGTTCCTCACCCTTGGCTTAAAGATTGAGCATGTTATGGAGGTCCCTCCAAGGCACCTCAAAACCTACCACGAGACTGACAGCTTCTATTTCTGTCTGCTAATATTGACCATATACAATTTATTTATTTTAATCCAGGGAATCTTAGTTTGGCAACTCTTTCCAATTTTCTGCTGCCTTCATCTCCAGTTCCCCCATTTAGTAATAATGAAACTAATGCAGAGTTGTAGGAACGGCAGCAAAGTGATATTTTTACAGGCATCTCAAACTCGCGGCCCTCTAGCTGTTGCAAAACTACAACTCCCAGCATGCCCGGACAGCCTACAGGTATCAGCCTACAGCAGGGCATTGTGGGAGTTGTAGTTTTACAACAGCTGGAGGGCCGCGAGTTTGAGATGCCTGGATTAGAAGATGGCACTGCTGAATCTTATCTATAAAGCTGAGTGTATGTCCGCTAAAGGAATCCTCACCGTTGCATATACAATCATGAAATTTGGCACAGGTACATCAGGTGTCCAGGAAGGTTTTAGACCAGGTCTCGGCTCTCTTCGACGTACTGTTTCTGAGATTCCCAAAAATTGTATTAGCCAATAGAAGCCTGGTCACATGACCATTATCAGCCAATAGAATCTCGCAAGTCCTCCATCCTCCACATATAGTTTTAGGCTGAGTTCACACGAGCGTGACAGATTAGGTCCGGATGCGTTCAGGGTGCGTTCAGTTAAACTCGCACCATTTTGCAAGCAAGTTCAGTCAGTTTTGGCTGCAATTGCGTTTAGTTGTTCAGTTTTTTCCGCGCGGGTGCAATGCGTTTTGATGCGTTTTTCACGCGCGTGATAAAAACTGAAGGTTTACAAACAACATCTCCTAGCAACCATCAGTGAAAAACGCATTGCATCCGCACTTGCTTGCAGATGCAATGCGTTATTAACGCAGCCCCATTCACTTCTATGGAGCCAGGGCTGCGTGAAAAACGCAGAATATAGAACATGCTGCGATTTTAAAGCATTGCAGAAGTGATGCATGAAAAAAAACGCTCATGTGCACAGCCCCATTGAAATGAATGGGTCAGGATTCAGTGCAGGTGCAATGCGTTCACCTACTGCATTGCACCCGCGCGGAAATCTCGCCCGTGTGAACGCAGCCTTACTCTAAGTTTCCATAACAACCCAGCCATTTATCTTCACTGCTGTCGGAGAGCTTTAAAGGAAATCTGTCACCAGGATAATCGGTATTGAAGTAAAGCCATGGCCTAATAGCACTTAGTACCTTATTTCCAGATGTGTCTTTGTTCCAGCAATAGATGTTTTTATCCTCTGAAAATCCAGTAAGGTGCCCAGAGGGGCGTCACTCTTGCAGGAAGGAGCCCAAACACGCCCCCTGCCACAATGTGTCCACCCTCAAAATACTTAAAACCCCGCCCCAGGTTCCACTAAGCAACACCCTGATCCGCCCCCTCCAACTCCTCAACCGACAGGGATAAAAAAAGAAGGTAAAAATCAACTTCTGTCAGCTGCAGAGGTGGGAGGGACAAATTCACCATTTGTCCCTGCAGCTCACACTCAGACAGTACAGTGCTGCTGTCTTAGAGTGAGCCTTTCAAACGGACACGCCACCGATCCAGTAAAGGCCACTGTTAAGGGGGCAGGCCCATGTGGAGATCACTGTCAAGGGGGTGGTATGCTATGAAAGTCACTGTTAAAGGGGACGGCTGCTGTAAAGGTCAAAGTTAAGGGGTGGGCTGCTGTGGAGGTCCAATTTTCAGGGACGGGGAACTGTGGGGGGGTCAGTGTTAAGGGGGGGCTGTAAATGTCACTGTTATAGTGGATATTGTTTATCTTTTAACGACACACACAAACATTAAATGAAATGGATTAAATATACCCGAGCGATGCCGGGTCCTTCAGCTAGTTTCATATAAAACTGAAAAAAGCCAAATAAAAAGTCTTTTTGTAGAAACAAATATCTGGTTGGGGGCTTGTTCTGTATGTATTCCAAAATAACACATGATGGGGCAAGTTTGGGGCATTTTGGTGGTTAGCGCCATCTGGGGCACACATAAAAATGAGGCTCTATTTGTAAACTGGAAGTGGGCACCCAGAAAAAGGTGAATTTATGGAGGCTTGTGGCTTTAGATCCATAAGTCTCAACCAGGGCAATTACTGTATGGAGTTCTTTGAGTGGTTTGGCTTGATTTACACTAGGGACTAAGGTTTTCTGGTTTGTAACCCTTCTATTTTTTTTATACGTTGATACTTGAGGAATCTTGTTTAGGATCAGGAATGAAGTGATCATTGTAAATCACTGGGCACTGCCATGGGGCTAACTGAGCCCCCGCCAATGCCAGATTACCCAACCCTTCTTCAATTTTGTCACTGTTTAGCACTATATAATGACTTATTGATTAATATGGCTACTGTATTCATATAACACCTCCCATTTACTGGTTACTAGTGAAGGACAGGATACAATACATTGTCATTCTAACAAGATTACCCAACTTGTATAGATGAGCATATATTTTCTCCTTCTTTGTATTTGTGGGTTTCTGCCAAATATATTGTAAATGCATAAAAACCTGTTACCTTGTAACTGTGCTTAGTATTGTATTCCCTTCATATGCGAGTGTGCATTGCAGAATTGTGGTTTCCCCTTTAAGAACAGCCTGCAGTGAGATGACGCTTAAGAAGGGCAGTGCATGATAATGATATGTGTGTCACAGAATTGTGCTGCTCCTCCTTAAATTGACTACTGTCTTTCATTAATAATATGCCAGCGACCTAGGACAAGGTGATACCTTTTTAATTATGGATCCTTCCCTTCATCGTGGCTATATGACGAAAGTAAGCTTAGGGGTGACTGTGTCTGGGGGGAAAAATGCAAGCTAAACATTTTGGTTTTAGCAATTTGTAACCATGTTTGAAGATTTATTGACATCACGTCCATGCAGGGTCTAGCTTTATGGAGTCCACCGCCGTCTGACGTATCGGTATGTCTTTCTAACCAATACAGTGTCATGCACAGAAGATGAAGCCCCAAGCTTGATTGTTGCCACCTAAACCTGAAGTATCTGGTCTTAGTTTCCTCCCCCATACTGTTCCATGACCCTTGGCCCAACTACTTACCCCTGTGCCTGCTAAGAACACCTACAGGGCACTTTTCATTAGGAAAAATCCTTACAAATCCCTCTCGCCCAGGTATGCCAGTTCGCTCTGCACTAATGAGGAGCAATTACCCCCGAAACAGCTGTCTGAAGATGGGGTACTGGCTTAGCTATAATCCTAAATTATGTCTCAACGCCTGTTCAAAAGATTTAACATTAACTTATAGGATTGTCACCTTACATCTGGTGGCATTAGAGGCTCGGAAAGAGGGCTAATTTGCTAATGACACGATTCCTCTGAAGAGAGGACTCCTGCGCACACTGTAGCAAAGGGGGTCGACCAGGGCTGGGACCCCTGTTTCTATGTTATGTACACCCTTGGAGAAGAGAGAATCTAAAGTTGCCAAATGCTGTGATGAGATGGAATAAAGCTGTATCGTGGTATGACATGTATCCATTGTGGATACTGTGATTATTAAATACTTTTGTGTTAAAGGCATAAAAGTATTGTAGCGGTGATGCCTTTATTGGCTAACCCAAGAAATTCTGTTTTGCAAGCTTTCAGAGCACAGAGGCTCCTTCGCCGTATACACGTGAATGACTGTGAGAAAGGCGGAACACGTATAAGATGTTACAGATATAGGGCCAGATTTATCATTACTCTGACAGCTCACTCCACTTTCACATATGGCTGAAGTCAGTTTTAGCCAAGTCAGATTTATGATCGGCCCTTTAAGACTGTAATAAATGTGGTTTGACGGTAGCAGTTTATCCGTCAGCAGTAAGCAGCTTTACAAAAGTTGCGCGTCTTTATGAAAAAGTCGCATGTTCTATTAAAAAGTCTCATGAGATAAGCATGGTCCTCACTGGAGTGAAATTGCGCATTTTTTGCGACTTTTTAAATAGTCGCAATAGTAAATCTGTCTATAGATTCATTTACATGATAAAACGGGCCCACTTTCAGAAAACTGGCGAGCATAGTGCAGAGCCAATAAGTTGCAAATTTTTGCGCAGTCTAAGCGATTACGCCAAAAATTTGCAACTTTTTCACTCCATTATTCTGACTTGAGCTAATGATAAATCTGGCCCATAGAAGTTACAATGTAAGAAGGGGCGATGAGAATAAATAATTGCCAATTATTGCTGTATTAAACTATTACAGAAAATCTAAAAACAAAAATGTTGAAATTTGTTAGGTAAACGTCTCTACAATTGCTAATATCACGGAAAAGTGAGGCGCTAAAACTAATAAAGCTATTACAAACAAGGGATTGTGTCAACCGGTATACACAGATACACACCCTGTAACAATTGTTTGAATGTTGCACTTTGTATTCGACCTCACAATCACAAGTTGAGTCGATGCATTGGGCACCAAGTGTCTTGTGTGTATCTGTGTATACGTGTTAACACAATCCCTTGTTTTTAATAGCTTTAATAAAGTTTATTAGTTTTAGCGCCTCACTTTTCCGTGATATTATTACAGAAAATCTACAGTATTTATACTCCTTTTTTTATTATCATCATATGTTTTCCAGAGTGTTTCTACCTCCCCAATCCCTATAGTTCGCCAGTGGTGCCGTATTGTCTATTTACTACCATTGCACAACTGACACAAGCATCCTGCAACCCAATAGGCACTTCCATTCATGGCTCAGCTCCCGGCGTCCAAACCCATATTGATTGGCTGCCTTTGACATGGCGTATTTACGTTATTTGACCTGTACTATGCCGCAGGGGTTTCAGCGACCGGATAGTCTTCAGCAGCTACTCGTATTCGATCCTGCATTTCACACACGACCACCTAACTGAGATGTATTAACGCGTTTTTAGGGCTTTTATTTTGCTTCCCACGAATCTTCTCATGTTGATTTGTCAACAGTATATAATTACTTTGTATCCTCTCCCCCGCCCGCCCCTCTTTTCTTTCCTGTCCATGCAGCGTTCCCCACATTCATAATACCGGCCATTCACAATTCTCCACAGAAACTCAAGGCAGGTCACCTCGCTTGACACAAAGGCTTCGTTTGTCTGTCATAGGCAAGGCTGGAGATGTTTCTCCCCCCCCCCCCCCCTACGCTTGGAAGCAAGCAACATTTTTAAAAGAGTAACAAAAATAATCTTTTTTTTTTTTTTAGAGCAAGTATAAATATTTTAAGTGTTCATTAAAACTTTGGAATTCCACAGTGAATTTGGAGCAGACCCGAGTTACACAATCGCTGACAGATGAGCTTTACTGAGATCTGTGTACTGATTATGAGTGGGGGCCTCAAAGCAGTGGTGCAGGTGGGGGGTTGGGACACATCGAAGACCCATAAGGCCGCTGCTGGTACATGGCAACATATCTTTTTAGGGAGAAAGGCCTATCCTATGAGGCTATGGGGACTGCTTAATATGACATAACATTAAAATATTATATAACATATAATAAGACATATCTATTATGTTACAGTGAGGTAAATATTGTCTTTCATTTGATTGGGAGTAGCGACATGCATTATTACTTTAGTAGATAACAGTGGAACAGTGCCACCTAGTGGGCAAATGACAGTGTGGTGCAAAGTGTCTAATTGAATAAATATTTTCACAAAGTAAAAAATATAAAAAATCCCGGTATTGAGATCAAAACACAAATGCAGGTGTTCAAAAGTTGCAACCCGTCTATTACTTCTGGGGGGCACAGTGAAGGGGTAGGCTCAGTATGCAATAATACGATGTCTGTATGAACCTACCTAGCTACATAAAAGAATGTTTCATTTTAGTGTATACAGGTACAACACAAAAGCAAGACATTGGTGGTTAAAGGGATTGTCCGAGAATTTACTGTTGATCTATCCTTTAGGATAGCACATTAATATCTGACCAGGGGGTTCCTACTGCCGGCACCTTCCCTGATCAGCGGTTTGAAGAGGCCTTGGCTCTCCGTTGAGTGCTGCAGCCTCTTCTAGACCAGTGGCGTTGCGTTCATTGGTCACAGGGCCTATATGCAGCTCAGTCCTATTCGAATGAATGGGCCTGAGCAGCAATACCGAGCACAACCACTATACAATGTACGGCACTGTACTGGGTCAGCTTTAAGGAGGCCACAGCACTCCCCAAAACACCATGGCCTCTTCAAACAGCCTGAGGATAGGCCAACAATATAGTAAATCCTGGACAGCCCCTTTAAGTGTTAAACTCAAGTATAATCTTTGTGTAAGGTTCCAAGAGACTACAGCTATCCCACTGATTTGTCTTGTGACTGGTGGGACAAATAAGCATACTTGGGACCAAAAATATATTTGGTCCTTGTCTGCCAATCATGAGCAGCTTTTTAGCCAAGCATTGCACATAACTGTGGAGGGAGGGACTCTGTCTACAGTAGTAGTCTCCAGCCTGATGTGACCAGCTTTGACCTCTAGAAGTGGCCTCCAACCTATTGCGCACACACCTAGGTCCTCATTAGGCCTTCTGCATCAGTGTTCCTCAACTCCAGTCCTCAGTGCCCACCTGCCGGTCATGATTTGAGAATACCCCCCCCCCCCCCCCCCCCCCCCCCCCAGCTATTGAACTACAACTCATGTGATTCCTAGCATCACTTACATTAGTGGTCTCCAACCTGATGTGACCTCTTTCTCCATATGTTTAAAAACTACATCAACCAGCATGTCTTTGGCCAACAGGACCTGCAAGAAGTTGTATTTTTACCACTGGTTTGAGAGCATGGGTCTAGACTTAAGGATCAGGTCACTCACCCATGTCTTTAGGCTTTCCTGATCTTCCAGCCAAGACTCTTCATGCTCACTAATGGACGTCTTCTAGACTTCCCGTGAGACCAGTCAGTTACTAGGCATTAAGCACTTACCAATACTTCTTATCTGACTTCCTTTCTTGGCTCATCTAAGTGCAGCTAGAACACTAATGCATGTCTGACTCATTTAAGGACTTTATTCTCCATTCACACATCTGTTTTTCTGTCCCGGTCTGAATATGGCGGTGGCGGGCTTTTTGCAGCAGACACTTCCATCCATGATGCGGCTTTTTTGTGTGTGTGGTAACCTGTGAGTACATAGCTGGGAATGTAAGTGACCACTTTGTCATCACAGTAAATTCCTGGTGTCTGGCTGTGCATAGCGGGGAGGAGTAGATGGAAAATCCTCCGTGTTTTATATTGTTTTATTATATCCGGTGCTTTATAATCCACTTAGTATAAGGTATAGAACGCGCAGCTTAGTGTAGACTTCCAGTAACATCTACCAGGATCTTCTGTGGATATCGCAGGATGCAGGAATGTGTAGTAGTATGGTTTCCCAGGTGATAAATATATTGGTGGGTAATACGGATCATATAACATGGGGCCGGTGTTGCTGGATCAACCAGCATACACCAGCCATGGACCACTAAGTGCTATGTTCCTTTCTTCAGACAATAAGGGGCGAACATGGATCTTCTAGGCCGTATTGAATGCAGATCATCCAAAAAATGCCTTTTTATTGCCCCTAAGACTAGGGTTAGGTATGTGATTATACAAAATATATTAAGCGGCAGTACTGAAATCTACTGTGAGCTACCACAGAAGACCTGGACATTTAGATTGGTCTCTCGAATGTTTCTGATAATAGAGATATTGCAGGGAATTGCTATAAAGTCATAATCCCTAATGTACAAGCAAAGCTTTGGTTTAGAAAATTGGGTACTGAAATAAATGTCTACTTTTTTTTTTTTTTTTTTTTCTTGTGGAAAGAACCTTGTCCATGGACTGTCTGGTACTGCAAATGAACCTCATTCTCCTGAGTGGGGTTAGGCTGCAATAGCCAGGACAGCCCATGGGCAAGGGGGCGGCACTGTTTCAGGACCATATAGCCCCTTTAATTCATAACCTATGTGTACTCTCAAGGCTTTCCAAAGAGACTTCACCGGTTGGACTTTACAACCTACAATGTGAAACGTTAACGCTCCAGAGTTACACATTCCCATATTATAACACTGAAGACAAAATATTATTTCCTCCAGTCTTTACAGCAGCATGATGATTCATGCAGGCATGGACTCTGGTCAGCCTCCTAGACTAGGGAGGGGTGGACACATGTAATTTGGACTCGTTTCTCCTGAAAACAGGTTAGGTTACCAAACCTTTCCATCACCAAAAAGCCTGGTAGTAGGCTAGAACCTGCCGGGTTTAATAAGGTTAACAGGAACTTACACCTCAACAAAAAAAAAACATCTCCATGACATGTTGCCTATTGTCAAGCTTTGATCTGCTTTGGCAAGCTAAATGGCCATTCCAGCTTTTCCTGAGTACCGCATGGCCAATCTTTCTGTATATGCCGTATTCTGCCCCCTTTTCAAGCTTGGTGATCAGCTTACCTAGCTTTCCCAGAGCTACGTGGCAGAAGAGGACCACTCAATGACTAGGGCTTTCACTTGAGACCTCCTTTAGAGCTAGAAGTGCACCTCCTAATGCAAGAATGCAATGTACACCATTATAGAGGCATGCAGTGACCCCATAGTAGTTTACAACACTATTTCCTAGAAGGAAAAATGTATCCAAAAACATCATGCCGTAATTGGGGCTGTAGGGATATGTTCGGTGTTTGCGCTGGCAGCTCTTCTGGCGCATACACTCATAGTAATTCACAAAGTGTGAACAGATCTTTCTATCTACTGGTTCTACATATAGAATGTTATCTTGAGCATCAGCTTCACCATTAGGATGATGAATAGAACATTTTGTGCTCAGGACTCGGTGCTTGTCACAAAAACAAACCATGGTCTTAGAAGCCCATACATGGAAGAAAACGCAGATGAAGTCTGATGCCAGCAGTCAAAACAAGAGACTTGATGATAAATGGTCAGAACCAATTATGCTTTCCATCAGTCTCCTAGAAACGCCTGTACACACTGGAACAGCACTCTGGTATTTTTAATGGCAATTCTCCTTCAAAATAAAAATCTGGCCTAATGCAGTGGATCAAGTGCAAACACAGTAATTAGGATTTATTTTTATATTTTTTTTTTTTTGCATCTTCTAAAATGTCCAAATAAAGTATAAAAGTGAACCTCTGGGGCGATTTGTGCACACTATCTGGAGCAGGATATAATAGACAGAAGTTGAGCTCTGTGATTTATGCCTTGAAGCAAATTTCTGAGTAAGGCTACTTTCACACTGGCGTTTTGGATTTCCGTTTGAGATCCATTCAGGGCTCTCACAATCGGTCCGAAACGGATCAGTTTTGCCCTAATGCAGGCATGCTCAACCTGCGGCCCTCCAGCTGTTGCAAAACTACAACTCCCAGCATGCCCAAACAGCCTACAGCTATCAGCCTACAGCAGGGCATTGTGGGAGTTGTAGTTTTACAACAGCTGGAGGGCTGCAGGTTGAGCATGCCTGCCCTAATGCATTCTGAATGGAAAAGGATCCGCTGAGAATGCATCAGTTTGCCTCCGATCAGTCTCCATTCCGCTCTGGAGGCGGACACCAAAACACTGCTGGAGCCAAACGGATCACTGACACAATCTGGCACAATAGAAAACGGATCCGTCCTCCATTGACTTTCAATGGTATTGAAGACGGATCCGTCTTGGCTATGTTAAAGATGATACAAACTGATCCTTTCTGAACGGATGCAGACGTTTGTATTATCTGAACGGATCCGTCTGTGCAGATCCATGACGGATCCGCCCCAAATGCTAGTGAGAAAGCAGCCTAAGGCTAGGGCTACATGGCGACTTGCAGCAGGGCGATATAATATTGCAATGTCGTACTGCTACACAGCAACTAATGTGGTCACATTGGGGAAGCTTGGTAGCAGAATGAATGACCACTTTGCCCAATTAGTTTCATGTAACTTTAAAAAGCCTATTTTGAAATATTCGATTGAAGAACTCAAGAGTTAATAACAGGGGGTGGGGGTTCCTATTCTGAGGACCCCCCCCCCCCCCCCCCCCCCCACCTATTGGACAGAGCATGGAGCAACTACAGTAACAAGAGTGTCTCTTGCTCTGGAGGACCTATGACGTCAAGGGACTACAACAATGGGATTTCAATGAAAACTATGTAATGTTTAATTTCCCCTGTGGTGGTGCTATAGGGGAATGGAACACTTGCTGATCACTAGGGATCCCAGCAACAGGGTCCCCAATCTGCAGCCTTTTCTAACAGAGGACAACCAATTTAACAAGCTACCACACATGATGTCCTCAAAAGGAATAATAGCAATAATTTCACTGTCCAAGCATGGGATGTAACTATAGGGGATACAGAGGTAGCAGTCGCTATCAAACCCTTGTGCCTGAGGAGGGCCGTAGTCCCCTCTTCCACATAAGAACCCAGTATTTTAAATGGACTATTTTACCTTGGGTTCAAAGAGTTTCCAGAAACCATTTTGAATATATGACCTGTATGATACAAACATTTCTAAGCAAACGCTAAGCTTCATTTATTCATCTTGAATCAGATTGCTCTGTATGGATGTTGTCTATCAGGTTGATGGACGGGGGAACAAGGTTGCATTCAGGAAGATGTAATGTTATGTAGCTGCCAAGATTGACCAGGAAAATTCAATCCTCCTCCAGTTCTGCTTCTTATTGAAGGGACTGGTTATACACAAATCTACACCAGCCGTCTGTTTGTCTAGCTGTGTTATGTCTAAATACTGAGTAGGTGTCTGACACACTTCAGATGTCTGTAGGGCTTGCAGAGCAGTTTGAGAACATATTGGAGAGTGCTTCTTAATGTCCTCCAACAATGGGCCTCCTAATGTCCTCCATCTGTGGGCCATATCAGGTTGTTAACAACTGGAATTCAGATCCAGGCCATAGTGTATCTAATGTAGATCAGTAATATTCCTAGGCATGATCATCTTCATGAGAAATGTCCTTGGATGTGCAACCAGCTCTAATTATATGTAATTTAAGTGCCAAGCACTTCTTGATAATGGAGAATACTAGGCTTGTGTGACTTATAAATCTGCATAAAATTGCATAAGTATGTTGGCGCGGTGATATCACACCCATCCTATATCCGCCATGTGTTTAGACTCTTATATCTTTGAATAATCATTTTCTTTTTCTTTTTTTTCTTTCTTGCAGTTAAAGGAATGACAGCTGCTCATAGATCCCATGTCTGGAGCTCTTTGTGAATAGCTGATGTCTACAAGGAACAAGACACAATGACAACAGCTGGGCTTGCATCTCAAGACGTTTCATTGAAAAACAGCTTTATGCACAGTGCACAGGGTTTAATGTGCGGCAAATCATGTTGGGCAAATCATAACGAGTATGAAAAGTAAGTAATGGGATCTGATAACCTTCCACACATTAAAGACAAATCTTCCAGTTTAAAATCAGATGTAATGTTCAGCCTAGGTAAAAAAACAAACTGTGGGGTTGGGTGACAACATTTTTAGACTAGTCTTTGGTTCCTTCAAGGCTCTGATCATATTAGCATCATGGCAGCCATTCATAATGGAGTCATGACCACAATTCCAGTTCTACATTTGAACATATCGTGACTCATGTCTTTTACTTCTGATTGTGTCCAGTTGGTTTCCACTTTTTTTTTTTTTTTTTTTTTTTTTTTTTTTTTACTATAAAATACTGTTGGTGCCTTTTTTTTAAATCAAAGTTTACCCAGTAAGTAAGAGAACATGTGCTGCTCAAAATTCTGTTAAGGCATTTCTTAGTTAGACCTACTTTTGTAAAGGCTAGGTAAAACCAGTATAGCCACTATTTTGGCTCCCACAGGTGTTGTCAACCAGTATTCCTTGACCCTTAAAGGGGCTGTCTACAGGTTGTCTGTTATTGCATTCACCTAGTTGCAGCTGAGCTACAAGCTACCAGACACAACCTATACACTAATCTGGTGCTATTCCTGAAAGAAACGACATAACTATTCTCTATAGCCACATAACATGGCAATTTTTCCATTCAAGACTAGATGACGGCTGTAATGGCATAAATGTGTGAATCTGACTATAGGCACTATCCATTTTAGAAGTTCTGTAGACAAGTTGGTTTCCCCTAAAGGGCTAGCTTACATGTATAATTGTGGCAGTATTAATATGGCCTATCATAATTTTAACTCTGGTGTTAATATTTTTTTTTCTGTTGCAGTACATTCTATGGGATGGATTCTATGCCCTATGTTATAAAATCTTCCGCTCAACAGCAAACTTCCTCTATTGGTAAGTAGTGTCTTAGAAATCCAGGAAGTGTATTCAAAAATATATAGGCCTCTTATCTAGCTGTAGACAAAGTGAAAGTATTACTATAACTACCGTATTTTTCACCCTATAAGATGCTACTAAGTTTTAGAAGAGGAGAATAAGAAAAAAAACTTTAATCAGATCTCGGCTCTGACCCCCCCCCCCCCCCCCCCCCCCTATTCAGACCTCAGATCAGAACTTAAGTTCTGCAATCAGACCTCAGTGTCAGATCAGATGGGAAAAAAAATATCAACTTACCTCTCCTGCTCCGGAAGACCGTGGCCGCTCCTTACATCCAGCTTTCTTCCTGCCGCGAGCTGTGCTGTGACCCAACGCGCACACTGCTCAGTGTTCACTACTTCCCAGTCCTCCTGTACTAATGAGCACTTCTGTAATGGAAGCACTCATTAGTATTCGCCCCATAAGATGCACTGACATTACCCCCCCCCCCCCCCCCCTTTATAGCGCAAATAATACAGTATCTTGAATCTTCTTCTCAGACTCCTTTTATATAACATCATTTGCATATGGATTAGCTGTTCTGTAATTGAAGCCCATGCAACAATTCTCAAAAATGTTAGCACATATTGCTTGTAGATGTAGACAAGACAGTAAATTTTATGGTTGTCTTTTCCAGGTCAACATTCTAGGTCGGCCACCGTGAATGGAAATTGCTGCTCTGAAAACTGCATGAAGAAATCTAACTTTCTTCATCTTGGAATGCCTATCATAGAACATTCTACAAACTGTGAAGATGACCAAGTTGTTCCCTCCTTTAAGAAACTGTCAATGAATGGCGTGGTGGAAAGGACCCCTCCTTTAACGCCTGTCAAAAGTGGGCCACCACAATTTTATGCAATTCCTCCTAGTGATCGGAGCTCTAGGCCTTTACCACCTCTACCAATTTCGGAAGATCATTCTTTAGATGAGGCAGATAGTGAAGTTGAATTTATTACAAGTTCCGAGACTGACTTGCTCATACAAGATGGAAGACCTTTGGCATTTAAATATGGTGTTCCAAGCAGACGAAGCTTCAGGGGATGTGGGCAGATCAATTATGCCTATTTTGAGTCGGTATCTGCACCCAAAAAAGCAGATGAAATCCCAGCATGTCAAGAGAATGGATGTGTACAAAACTTAAAACCTCAGAAACCTGAACAGTGTCACAGAAGACTAAGAAGGTCCCATTCTGGGCCAGCTGGATCATATAATAAACCTACTATTCGGATACATGCAAACAGGACTTCTCCTAATTCAGATGACGACAAACCTGAAGTTCCACCTAGGATTCCAATACCCCCTAGGCCAATAAAGCCAGATTACAGAAGGTGGTCAGCAGAAGTTTCCTCAAACACATATAGTGATGAGGACCGACCTCCAAAGGTACCACCAAGGGAACCTTTGTCCAGGAGCAACTCTCGTACACCAAGCCCAAAGAGTCTGCCTTCATACCTCAATGGTGTAATGCCCCCAACTCAGAGTTTTGCACCAGACCCAAAATATGTTAGCAGTAAAGCTCTTCAAAGACAAAACAGTGAAGGCTCTACCAATAAGATCCCTTGTATTTTGCCTATTATAGAAAACGGAAAGAAGGCCAGTTCAACACATTATTATCTTTTACCAGAGAAGCCCCCATACCTTTATCGATATGAAAAGTATTTCACAGAATCTAAAGACGCTTGCTCTGAATCATGGTCTAGTGACAGTAGCCTATCTTCAGCTTCTACAAAGCCAGATGCCAAGGCTAAATTGGACAATAGCCATACCAAGCGTAAAAACTTTCAGGATGTAGTTTCTCTGTAACGTATGGAATGAGTAGGTCATTAGCATACTGCGGGATGTTACTTTATGCCTATATGGCTATATGGCTGGTTCAGAGGTAGGACAAACTGAACTAAAGAAACAAAGACTATGGTTACTTTCTCAGTTCTAAGTGATCCTTTCCACTTGCCATGAAGCAAAAACTGAACACCTATGGAGTCTATGAATGATCTCCTTATTAAAATGTGAGGTATAATTTAGTAATTGTGTCAATGTGATGGGTGGGCGAGGCCTTAGTCACTGCTGAACAGTCCTGTACTGTAGACCATAGTAAGAAAAGTTTGAGCAGTTACATTTGAGAAGATGACCTTGTGACTGTCTACTGCTGATATTGTATGAAAATTGACTGGTTTTAGGAAGAATAGTGCAGTATTTGTGTATCCTACTTTTTACCTTCCTCAAAAGTTTGCCTCTTAACTTCTGGACTTAAACATAGGCTGAAGCACAACAAGCTGCTAGCTGTGTGTTCTGTTAGATTAGGACACCTTTTTCATTTTATTGATTTCTAGATAGTAAAAAAAAAAAAAGCACAAACAAATGTAATTTCTGAGATGTTCTGAATGAGAAATCTTCCTATTGACTTGTCAACCAAGCTAAAGGTAGTGGAGGCAACCAATTTGAGATGGGGTTGTCCATACCAACCTCTAGTGGGACCAAAACCTATGACGCCACTAAGGTCCACGGAGTGCCTTGTGTGTCTGTCACTGGTTTTCATGGGCTAGATTCTCAAGGCAAGTGATTGACAAAATGGCTGCCTCTACTATGTAGATGACTGGAACGAATAACTTTCGTTCATATACTTGGATTCATTTTGTCAGATTGTGCTTTGCCTTCCTCTTATGTTCCAAAGAGTGAAATGAAGAAAACCCAGTGTTCTTTGTAGTTCTAGTGAAGTGTTTTATTCTAGATTGCCAGTAAGTTCTTTCTGTTTGTTCTTTTTCACTTTTCTAATTATATTAATAGATCTGAAGCACGAGCTGGCCTTGTGTTAATGCTATCTATTCAGTATTTTTTATTTTTTTTCCTTGTGCGTTGAATAAATCTATAACAAATATCATAATAGGTAGTACATGGCACAATCGCTCTGCAGGAAGTTATGCACAAACTTACCGGGAGTGAGTGACATGGCATCAAACTTTTTGCCAAGGTCAATAGAGGAGTCAGTGCGTGGTAGTATGTACAGTCTGTGTGTACACATGTATGGATTTTTTTTTTTTTTTTCCTGATCCGAAGGACTCTTTGTTTCAGACAAGCAGAGAGCTAAAAATTGTATAAGCATATAATTGATATGTTGTAGAGGACAGAAAACAAATTTACCATTGAGCAGGCCAATGGCACTCTCTAACAATGCTTTACATTAGGTGTGTCAAACAGGGTGTCCAATTGAGGTCCAATGAACAAGTCTGGAAAACGGACTACTGTATTTTGGTTCTGATTTATTACACTGGGCTATAATTTCAACAGCGCAGGCCCCTGGTAATGGCTGGGTGAGCTACAAACTGTGACAAGTCAAATGTGCCCATTATAGTTGTCACTTTTCATCCCGCTCCATCCCCCAGATACACAGCATTGATTGGGAATTAAGTTCTCCGAACCTGGGCAGAAAACTCATCCAAGTTCCAAAAATATTCCTTACCAAACAGCATTGGAGTGCTGATTTGGCGCAGTGAAAAGGCAATTGGGTTTTTCGGTTATCTTCAACGGGCCCCTAATGCTATGTATCATAATTCTTAATTGACAGTCTTCCAAAGCTTAGCTAAAAAGTATATTTCAGTTAGAAGAACATGACATACATCTCTTGGTTTGTTTGTTTTTTGTTTTTCCAGCACCTGAAAATTTTAGTTTGGCCAAAAGTAATGTTAAAGAGGTTCTCCATGTTACAAGTTTCAGCAGCCCACTCCCTCCCTGGTCAACCTGTGGGGGGGGGAGTATACTTACCTGCTTCCTGCCACTCAGTTGAAGCTCCTTCAGTTCTCTGCTCTTCGTTTCTTTGCTTTTCAGCTTCCACAGTGGACGGGGGTCACTTGTGCCGCTGCAGCCAATGACTGCCAATAGTGAGGACATGCCTGCCCAAGTTGCATGTGACCCAGAGTTATGTCATTTGGAAGACACATCACTCCTGTGTCAAGTCGGCTGCAGTGGCATTCGTGACCTTCATTAACTCAAAGCTGACAATCAGGGAATCGGAGTGTTTCAAACCGAACGCCGGGGAGCAGGTACTTAATCTTCCGTCTATTAATCCACTGAGGAAGGGGGCTGCTGAACATTGTTCAGACAAAATCTTCTCATGCCAAGACAAACACAAGGGTAAGCAGAAAGACACAAGCCAAAATGTTGCTGCCTGTGAATAATTTTTATGGTGAAATAAAACCTAGAAGTTAGCTGGAAGCTCTGACGCCTCACATTTCCTCAATTCTGCATATTGGTGGCCAAGTGGAAGACCACATTGAGTTTAGCACGGAAGATTACAACTGGTGCATGGGACTGAAATGCTTCACAATGAAGTAGTGGTGTATTTTGCTTCTATTTAACAGAGCTGCATTAAGAGGTGACCATCATGTGGTGACCACTAGTAGGCCCATATACTAGTCTAGACATTCTAAGGCGGCCAGCGAAGTTTAGGTACCCTCAAGCTCTTCATTTCTGAACTGGCTACCTATGGTATAGCCAACGTGTTCCATTTAAGGGGAATTTAGACCTAGGCCAAGATGCCCAGCAGTAACTGACATATACCAGGAGTATTAATTCAGAAACCACAGTAGGACAGTGGATTATCTTCCCTCAGGCTACCAGAAGATTTATGTTTGTGCCTTTTTTTTTTTTTTTTTTTTTTTTTTTTATTATGTAAAGATTCTTAACTCATCTATTTTAAAGGCTTCTTTTCCATAATTTTTAAATGTTTAGCAAAAACTGAGATGTGTTAGCAGTTTTCAATGTCAATCTTATACAGGGATAGGCATGCTCCAAGTCTAAAATGGTGCAACACCCTCTCCCAAGGGCAGAAGGAGTTGTGTCCCTATGAGCGCTTTTTGATAGACTTCCCTGTTTTTAGAATGTTAATAAAGGAAAGGAGGTGCTGCTGGGAAAAAAAAGATACAACACTGTTGGGAAGGTTTATAAAGGCTAGGGCGAGACTGAACAGTGGTGTTGCTCATAGCAACCAATTGGATGACAACTGATTTTGTCCACAAGGGACAATGAAAGCGGTAACCTGATTGGCTGCTGAGGGTAACACCCCCGACTTAGTTTTGCACTAGTGTTTATATCGGCCCCTGTATCTGCCTCTTCATAATCCAGTGATACACATGCTGTTTACAGTTAGAAACTGATGTATAATTAACTATTTAAGTTACATATTATTTTTTTTTTTAATACAGACTAAATGAAGGTATAAATATTAGCATAAAATGCACTGATATTCCGGCATATGTACAGTATTTGACAAAGAATGATTCTGTTCATTTTGTTATTTTTGGATAATACTGTGTGTTATCATGTCTTTGAAATTAATAAAGCTATAATATACTTATTTATGACATTGCTTATGATGCCACTTTATTATTGACAGTTGGAGGCTCCGTTGTAGATTCCACTAAAAAGCGGAAAAAATTGCGCACCATACAACATTATTTTATCAGAAGCCATTGGGGACCATCAGCTGTTGTAAACCCATCCTTAGAAAGGGTGGAAAGGAACAACTCCTACCAAAGCGTAGAAATTATGACACTCTAACATGTTCCAAATGATCCGTTTTGTTCTCAACTTTAAGGCCCCTTTCACACGAGCGTGACTGATTAGGTCCGGATGCGTTCAGGGTGCATTTAGTGAAAATCGCACCATTTTGCAAGTGTTGTCTGCGATTGCGTTCAGTTTTTATCACGCGAGTGCAATGCGTTTTGATGCCTTTTTTTTTTCCCACGCGTGTGATAAAAAGCTGAAGGTTTACAAACAACATCTCTTGGCAACCATCAGTGAAAAACGCATTGCATCCGCACTTCTGGTTGCAAGGCATTTTTCGCTGAAGCCCGATTCACTTCTATGGGGCTGCATGAAAAACGCAGAATATAGAACATGCTGCATTTTTCAAGCAACGTAGAACTGATGCGTGAAAAAAATAAAATAAAAAAAACACATGTACACAGACCCATTGAAATGAATGGGTCAGGATTCAGTGCGGGCGCTATGCGTTCACGTTACGCATTGCACCCGTGCAGAAAACTCACTCGTGTGCAAGGGGCCTAAGGGCCCCTTGCAGACAAGCATGTCCAGATTAGGTCCAGATGCGTTGCATCTGCGATCAGGGAAAATCGTGCGAGTAGGTACACAATTACAGTCAGTTTTGACTGCGATTGCGTTCCGATGTTCAGTTCTTATCGCGCAGGCGCAATGCGTTTTGCACGCGCGTGATAAAAAAACTGAATGTGGTACCCAGCCCCGAACCTGGATTTCTTAACTGACGTTCAGGTTTGGGTTAGGTGTCCTGTAGATTTTATTGTTTTCCCTTATAACATGGTTATAAGGGAAAATAGCATTCTCAATACAGAATACTTGCTAAAATGTCGATTGAGGTGTTAAAGTGTTAAAAATTAACTCTCCTCATCCACTTGTTCGCGCAGCCGGCATCCTCCTTCTTTCAGGACCCGCAAAAGGACTTTTGACGTAATCGCGCTCACCACATGTGGTGAGTGCAGTGACGTCAGTGCAGGTCCTGCTGAATGAAGATAGAAATTTTCTATCTTCATTCAGCAGGACCTGTGCTGACGTCACCACGCTCACCACATGGTGAGCGCAATTACGTCAAAGGTCCTTTGGCAGGTCCTGAAAGAAGAATATGCCGGCTGCGCGAACAGGATGAGGTGAGTTAATAATTTTTATTTTTTTTTTTTAACCCCCTAAATCCACATTTTAGTAAGTATTCTGTATTAAGAATGCTATTATTTTCCCTTATAACCATGTTATAAGGGAAAATAATACAGTGAGTTGACTTTTATCAATTTAATTGCATCCTCTCCTAGCAACCATGCGTGAAAATCGCACTTGCTTGCGGATGCTATGCGATTTTCACGAAGACCCATTAATTTCTATGGGGCCGGTGTTGCGTGAAAAACACATAATATAGAACATGCTGCGATTTTCACGCAACGCACAAGTGATGCGTGAAAATCACTGCTCATTTGAACAGCCCCATTGACGTTAATAGGTCCGGATTCAGTGCGGGTGCAATGCGTTCACCTCACGCATTGCACCCGCACGGAATTCTCGCCCATGTGAAAGAGACCTAAGCCTAGTTCACTAAATCACTGATGTGAGCCAAAACCAGAAGTGGAGCCTATAGAGATAAGGTGTAATGGAAAGATTTTGCACTTGTTCTGTGTTTTTGACCCGCACTGGTTTTGGCTCACAATCACTGAACAAATGGCTGAAATGTGAACTAGGCCTTACTATATTATAAGGGAAAAAATGTCTACACAGACAGGGTTCAGCTGTCCACCAGAGTATCGGACAAACTTCTTGGGGACCAAGGAACTCCAGTTCCACACTAGAAATGGATGGCTGCACTAGTTAGTAGGCTCCATTATAGTGAATGTGCATTATGTCATTGATGGTTTACAGGGACCGTCCCTGATGTCCTCTAGTGCGGTGATCTACTCTGGTCTCATTTTGCTTATAGAATACTTTTTTTTTTTTTTTAAATTTATTTCAGATGTCCTAATAGGACAAACAGTAAATCTCTTCACAAGATACATCTATGTCAAATAGATATAGAGATTGGTTAGGCCTATAGTGCATCACTGAATAGTTAATTGCAAGCATGGGTCTCACGGACACCTGGCCATGTATGTCCTTCTGATGGAAAATCTGAAAATCGAATGCAGTCAGATGCAATTTATTTACATTATCTAATTTACAACCACACACCTAAGACACTCATCTCTTAATGCTTACACAAAAGCAGGATCATTTTGTCATCACAATTATACACTTAGGGGTGTAGACACTTAATGACATTACACCAGAATGGGTGTCACTTCTATGACAAACCCCTGGTTCCTCCCAAAAGTGCTGCAATTGTGTTGGAGCATACACCTCTCCTGAACAAGGCCAGAGAGATATTAAGTCCGCTCTAACATGGCTAAAGTCAGATATTATTTATGGATGGGATTTTTATGGGTCCAGCCATTCAGAGGCGTCTTTTTGTATGGTAGAGGAGCTCTTGAGCACCTCGGGCACCAGGGCCAGGAGCTACTTCTACCTATTCATGAACACGGATGCATCTGCTCAACAGAGAAAAAGCTCTATCAAATGTATATGTTAACAAATTCAAACCCTCCTAATTCAATTCCAAAATATATTTTTGCTTCAAAGCTAGACATTCAGGATCTGTCCGGGGGGTTTAGAGAACATCTCAAGGTGCTCTGCATAATGGGTGAGCAAAAGTGGCATTAGCCTTGTTCTTCCACTATTTAGAGGCCTTCACCACCCAAGCCATGCACGGTCTAAACCATCTTTATAGTAGAATTTGTAAACTCACATAAACGCATCTGCTAATAATTAGTACCATATGTTATATATTTATCTATAGAGCAACTCCAGAACTGAAGTATCCTCAACGGGTCATATTTTCATGATTTTCTCCTAGTCCGTACCCACATGTCTTCTCTATGGCACTTATGGAAACGTAGCACTGTTCTTTAGCCACTCTATGTAATGTGTTCATTGTATGACAGTATTGTGTGGGCAGTACATGATGATATTAGTTGGCACATTATGGCATTCAATTGGCATTAGTATGATAGTTTGGAACAAGGTACCATTACCCCTGTTTTTTTTATCTAGGACCGCTACAAACCTTGATCCCACCTTGTCTTACACCATCTGTTCATAGAAAAAACAAGCTGGTTTATTGTGCTTTGTATCTCATCACTTGAGTCTGACCGCATGGTCCCTGGAGATACCAACGCCCATAACTTTATAGCATGCTAGAGATAATTCGCTCAGCAGCGTGTAATCGTGAAGAGTAGCCAAGCAACCAGACAGTTCAGATCAGTACAAGAGACAAGTTTATCATTCCATTTTACCATGGTCGGCTAATAAAATCAGTTCCATTAGTTTTATCTCATTTACAGATACACAGCACTTATTAGGAGCCATCAGGTTCATTTGTTGCTACCTGGCAACCAGTGTTGTCGAGAAATGACTTCTATGCATGATATTTCCTAAAATTCTGAATACAGAAATAAGATCGGGGGCTCATGTACTGTCCAGAGGGGAACTGATCATGACTCTTGGGCCCCAGTCACAGTTACATTTGAATTCCAGTAGCCTGATCTTGCTGAGGATCAGGCTACCAGAGCTCATTGTATCCATTAGCTCCAGGTACATCAGCTGCAGATAGCTACTGTTCTGCATATAGTTATCATTTGTGATTGCCAAATCTTTCTGGCCGGCAAAGTTGGTGAGAGTTGCAGTTAGGCTACTTTCACACTCGCGTTCAGTGCGGATCCGTCTTGTATCTGCACAGACGGATCCGCACTGATAATGCAAACGCTTGTATCTGTTCAGAACAGATCCGTTTGCATTATTCATCCCAAAAAAAAGGTCTAAGTCAAAACGGATCCGTCCTGACTTACAATGAAAGTCAATGGGGGACGGATCCGTTTTCAATTGCACCATATTGTGTCAGTGAAAACGGATCCGTCCCCATTAACTTACATTGTAAGTCAGGACGGATCCGTTTGGCTCTGCATCGTCAGATGGAAATCAAAACGCTGCAAGCTGCGTTTTAGTGACCGTCTGAAAAGCGCAACGGAGACCAAACGCAGCCAAACTGATGCATTCTAAACGGATCCTTGTCCACTCAGAATGCATTGGGGCTGAACTGATCCGTTTTGGACCGCTTGTGAGAGCCCTGAAACGGATCTCACAAGAGGACCCAGAAACCCCAGTGTGAAAGTAGCCTTATTTAGAGGGGCCTTTTGGTACCAATCGTGCTGGGAGTTGTAGTTTAGCAAATGGCATTTATCATGTAGAGAAAGTGAATACAAGGCACTTACTAATGTATTGGTAAGGCTTGATTCATTTTTCCATCACATTATCCACTACTCTATTCCCGGGGTTATGAGCACCTACAATCCAGCAGTGGTGGCCGCCCTTGCACGTTATGGGAAAAAGTGGCACTCTCTCTAGTGGTTGAGACTGCGGGAGTGTGCATAGGCACGCATGCGCAGCAGCTCCTGTCCTGGCCGCCTCGTATCTGCATGGCAGCGGTGGCCAAAGTAAATGAATGAAGCCAACAAAGGAGGCAATATGGGCAATCACAATACATTAGTAAGTGCCTTTGCCTACATGATGAATGCTATTCATTGAAGTGAGACAACCCCTTTAAGAACTTGAGAATTACTCAAGCACTGACTGTGGCTGTTTTTTGTTCGGGGGAGATTCTGGATGTCGCTGGACTGGTCTGTACTTTTTGTCCTGACCTCGGGTGTGTTCACCTGTTATTGCATGAGTCTCTCCTGTTGTGTGTAGGATCTGTGAGCGAGTAATGGAGCCTCCACCCAGTCCGGTGAGCTATGTTTATACTATGGTGTCAGCCCACGTTCATTTTCCAGATATTCCATTCATTTCCTGTGCAGTGCAATGGGCCTTTTCTACTCTATGAGCTGTCCTCACTCACTCGGGCACAGCTCCAGACCGAGGAAACCAAATTTGTTTTTTTTTTTTTTTTTATGTTTCTGCTCAATGTGTCTTTTTATAAAACTACACGTTTTCTTTTTTTGCCAACATTTGCAGAATACTACTAACTAGAATTGTATGAATTTGAAAGCCGCTGTGACACCAATCCTGAGTCCAAACAATATATTAAAAAAAATTCTGCAGCACTACCAAAATGTGGTCAACTAAGGTGTCCTTTATTCACCAATGTGACCTTTCAGTCATTTTAGGGTCCATTCACACGTCCGTAGTGTATTGCGGATCCCCATAGAACTGCCTATTCTTGTCCACAATTGCAGACAAGAATAGAACATGTTCTATTTTTTTTCGGGAGCCGCGGACCGGAAGATCGTGGACGCGGTCCGGAAATGTGGATGAGGACAGCACACTGTGTGCTGTCCGCATCCATTCCTGCCCCATAGAGAATGAATGGGACCTGTTCCGCACACATTCACGGACGTGTGAATGGACCCTTTTTACTGGGACTTTAAGTAAGAGGAATGAAATGTTGCATTGCTGAATTAGGGCTCATGCACTCGACCGTATGTATTTTGCAGATCGCAAAACACGGATCCGCAAAAAAAAAAATAAGGGACGGAAACAGATAAAATCTAATCTATAGACCCCTTAAAATACTGGCCACACACCAGAATGCTCTTAAAATGGCTGTCTGACCCTCCCAGCATATTCAGTTATGTCATGTCCTGTGCTCAGGTTAAGAAAACAAAGCCACTCACTTAATCAGGGTGCTGCATCCCAGCAAAGAGGGTCCCGTCCTGTCCCCTTTGCTTTTGGTCCCCTGTGGACCAGAATGGGCGATGTTCTGTCTGCTATCACGTGCACCACTGCAGCCATTCACTGGTCTCAGTGGTTGTGTGTATGAGAGACAGAGACAAATAAATGGCTGCAGCGGTACATGTGAATATGCTCAGGAAATCACACTTCCAGTCCGCAGGGGTCTGGAAACAACAAGGGTGGGACCTTTAGCACCGGTGACTAGGTAAACGGCTTATTTATTATATTATTTTTTTTTGCCTGAGCCATAACTAAAATTGCTGTGGTGGTTGAACAACCCTTTCAAACATATAACCGTATGAAAACCGACCAAAAGGAGTGGGTCAATAGAGTACAAAAAACACTTCTAGTACCAAGGTAATCCAAAAATAACATCATTTTTTTTTTTTTAAATCACAGAAAGACACATGATTGACACAAGTCACACAAAGATATTTAATACAGGTCACAATACATGAACAAATTAAAAACCAAGAGGACCGATGGTGGACTGCTGGTATATATTAGTAAAGTGCACGTGCAAACATCTTGATTGGTCATCAGTATAAGGTGTGTAACACCTAACCACTATGGCTACAGATTACATAATCCAACCCATATGCAAATCTAGTACAATAAATACCAAAACATTTTTAGGGGTGGAAGTAACACCACAAAGGCAAGCTGAGGCAAATGGTGACTACAGCTGTAATAGGCACATAGAAGATACTGACCAAGCAGCTTAGTGTACCTCACGGTAACACCACCGGTCCAATCCCCCCCAAAATTTTTTTTTTTTTGGTTGGTATTTATTGTACTATATTTGCATATGGGTTGGATTATGTAATTTGTAGCCATAGTGGTTAGGTGTTACACACCTTATACTGATGACCAATCAAGATGTTTGCACGTGCACTTTACTAATATATACCAGCAGTCCACCATCGGTCCTCTTGGTTTTTAATTTGTTCATGTATTGTGACCTGTATTAAATGTCTTTGTGTGACTTGTGTCAATCATGTCTTTCTGTACTCTATTGACTCACTCCTTTTGGTCGGTTTTCATACTTTAATCAGGGGTGGGCCCTGAATTTATTTTAGGCTATATATAGGTTCCTAAACATATAACGTGGCTAGTGCCACCATACCAGTGCTGGCCACAATGCCCCATGGCTTTCATGACGACATTTGTTGATGAGTGATGGCCGCTCATAGGGGCTATGCATTCTGCTGTTCAGAGACAAGTGCCAGTCCCAGCTCTCATTGAACCTCCATTTTACCCACAGTAATCTGGGAGAAAAACCTACTCAGGACTCCTCCCCGGTCAATAGTTTCCTAGACATTTCGTTGGATCGGTTGAGAAAGAACTATTGTGATACAAAATGGCACCAAGTGAAACAACAAAGGCCCCTCCAACTGACAGCATCTGTCACCATCTTTGCCAGCCAGGGATGTTTGACAATGACAGATGATGGCGATGTGCAGAATAGTGATTCTCTGTAGCTGGTGAGACCTCCCAGGCTGCAGCTAAGGGTCAGGGTCTGGGACTAATTCCTGGCTTCCTGTCATTCCATATAATGGACCATATTCTTTCTTTAAGGGGGAGGAAAGGATGGGAGCAGCCTGAACCGGTTGTAGCAGATTAGGTAACATGGACATGTTCTATGGCAGAGGCCTTCCATCTCTCCAGTAATAGCAATACTATGAATAATCGAATAAGGACTTCCAAAATCAGTTTCAAAGTAAGCATATCGCCGGTTAGGGCAAGTGACCCAAAATATACAGCCAGAATTTCTTGTGAAAATCCAGTCCTCAAACTCTGACCAATACTTGGTCAGAGTTCGAGGACTCTGCGCCGTGGGTGGGGCTGCTCCATTCTGTGGCTTCCCCTTTATCGATGCTGCCCGGTCTGAAATCTCAGGCACTGCAATCAAACAAGAGATGGAAGTGCTGGCTAGTGATGGTGCACCGAATGGAGCAGCCCACGGTGCACTGAAAATCTAGAAGCATTTTTTTATGATTACAGGACTGGATTTTCACAAGAAAGGTAGGTTATTTTCATGGGTGATGAGAATCTGCAGCGAATCTTACAACGAACCCTTTTTACTAATTAAAACCAAATTTGTAATCTGTTTTTATTTTCTAATTGTATATATTTTTTTTTCTGTACATGATTTTGAGAGTGGCTATCCTTCCTGAGCTGCTGTTGGTGAGAGCTCTCTGTTTGGAGAGAGTTCAGAGAAGAGCTACTAAACTGGTACATGGATTGCAGGATAAAACTTACCAGGAAAGATTAAAGGAACTTAACATGTATAGCTTGGAAGAAAGACGAGACAGAGGGGATATGATAGAAACTTTTAAATACATAAAGGGAATCAACAAGGTAAAAGAGGAGAGAATATTTAAAAGAAGAAAAACTGCTACAAGAGGACATAGTTGTAAATTAGAGGGGCAAAGGTTTAAAAGTAATATCAGGAAGTATTACTTTACTGAGAGAGTAGTGGATGCATGGAATAGCCTTCCTGCAGAAGTGGTAGCTGCAAATACAGTGAAGGAGTTTAAGCATGCATGGGATAGGCATAAGGCCACCCTTCATATAAGATAGGGCCAGGGGCTATCCATAGTATTCAGTATATTGGGCAGACTAGATGGGCCAAATGGTTCTTATCTGCCGACACATTCTATGTTTCTATGTTATCAGCATGGACCAAAGACATCATATACACTCACCTAAAGAATTATTAGGAACACCATACTAATACAGTGTTGGACCCCCTTTTGCCTTCAGAACTGCCTTAATTCTACGTGGCATTGATTCAACCAGGTGCTGATAGCATTCTTTAGAAATGTTGGCCCATATTGATAGGATAGCATCTTGCAGTTGATGGAGTTTGAGGGATGCACATCCAGGGCACGAAGCTCCGGTTCCACCACATCCAAAAGATGCTCTATTGGGTTGAGATCTGGTGACTGTGGGGCCATTTTAGTACAGTGAACTCATTGTCATGTTCAAGCTTTGTGACATGGTGCATTATCCTGCTAGAAGTAGCCATCAGAGGATGGGTACATGGTGGTCATGAAGGGATGGACATGGTCAGAAACAATGCTCAGGTAGCCCGTGGCATTTAAACGATGGCCAATTGGCACTAAGGGGCCTAAAGTGTGCCCAGAACACATCCCCCACATCATTACACCACCACCACCAGCCTGCACAGTGGTAACAAGGCATGATGGATACATGTTCTCATTCTGTTTACGCCAAATTCGGACTCTACCATTTGAATGTCTCAACAGAAATCGAGACTCATCAGACCAGGCAACATTTTTCCAGTCTTCAACAGTCCAATTTTGGTGAGCTCGTGCAAATTGTAGCCTCTTTTTCCTATTTGTAGTAGAGATGAGTGGTACCCGGTGGGGTCTTCTGCTGTTGTAGCCCACCTTTCTTTCCCATTCTGACATTCAGTTTGGAGTTCAGGAGATTGTCTTGACCAGGACCACAACCCTACATGCATTGAAGCAACTGCCATGTGATTGGTTGACTAGATAATCGCATTAATGAGAAATAGAACAGGTGTTCCTAATAATTCTTTAGGTGAGTGTATATGAGCTGTTTCTTGACTTCTGTGGGAGAGTTTTACAGGCATACTATGTGATCTATGGAGAAAAGTCATTGTGCAGGGAAGGGAAGTAGATATGCTGTAAATATTCTGTAGGTTTTATCATTGTAATTTTGCCTGTAAATATAGTAACATGATTGCTGAGAATTAACATCTACAGAACAGGAATTGTCAGCCTAAGGCCTCATGCACATGACCGTTGTGTGTTTTGCGGTCCGCAAAAGACAGATGGCGTCCGTTCCGCAATTTGTGGAACGGCACGGACAGCCATTAATATAACTGCCTATTCTTGTCCACAAAACGCGGACAAGAATAGGACAGGTTTTTTTTTTTTTGCGGACCACGGAATAGAGCAACGGAGGCGGACAGCACACGGCCGTTGTTTTGGTCCGCATCTGAGCCGCAGTTTTTGCAGCTCGGATGCGGACCCATTCACTTCAGTGTGCTGTCCGCATCCGTTGCTCCGTTCCGTGGTTCGCCCCAAAAAATATAACCTGTCCTATTCTTGTCTGCGTTTTGCAGACAAGAATAGGCAGTTATATTGATGGCTGTCCATGCCGTTCCGCAAATTGCGGAATGCACATGGACGCCATCCGCGGTTTGCGGACCGCAAAACACACAACGATCGTGTGCATGAGGGCTAATAATAAGCTCTGTGGTAAGTGTAAAAACTGCAGGATTTTATGATTTTTTTCCCCAATATAGATAGTGGTATGGAAAATTAACTTGGTTTAAAGGGCATCTGTCATCAGATTTGTACCTATGACATTGCCTGACCTGTTGCATGTGCGATTGGCAGCTGAAGGCATCGGAGTTAGGCTACATGCACACGACCGTGTCGTGCAATTTACGGAACGGAACGGGCGGCCCATTGTAGACATGCCTATTCTTGTCCGCAAAACGGACAAGAATAGGACATGCTATGTAATTGGGTCCGCACCCAAGCCGCAAAAACTGCGGCTCGGATGCGGACCCGAAAAACGGTCATGTGCATGAGGCCTTAGTCCTATGTTAGTGTTAGTCTTATGTTCATAGGTATAAGTAAGTAAACTTTAGGTATAAGGAGACATATGGTGAATGTTAATAATTTTGAGGAATCAGCTCACGTATGTCTTAAAAACACAGACATTTAAGTTTTCTGCAAATTTTTATTTTTTTTAAACAAGAAACATTTCAACCCAAAATTACCACTAAAGTGAATTCCAATGTGTTACAATAACTACAATATCAGAATCGCTTGGATAAGTAAAAGCGTTCCAAAGTTATTACCACATAAAGTGACACACGTCAGATTTTCAGAATTGGGCTTGGTTAGGGAGGCGAAAACTGTCTCAGTCTGGAAGTGGTTAAAGGGGTTTTCCAGGATTACTATGGTTATTTTTACACATATTTAACAACTCATGTACATATTCGCCATGCTATATTTTTTTTTCCAATTTTGGCCCCTTTTCGCCATGTACACAAATCGCTCTAGTTTCCATCCTGTATGTAGCACTTCCTGTTGTATCCAACCAAACCCATAATGCATTTCTCCTTTCTCTGTCACGGCTCCAGCACCTCCCCTAACAACACCAAACATGCAACCTGGAGCACCTGTTAAAGGGGTTCTCCGATAATAATGACATTTTATGAATGCCATCAGCCTGCCCCACTCAGGGCCGGTGCAAGGATTTTTGCCGCCCTAGGCAAGATAAAAATTGCCGCCCCCCCTCCCCCCCGCCTTATCAGATGATCTGCCCATATCATGTTTCACCCCTTTCTCAGCTTTTAAATTAAAAGAACTGCTATGTTTCCCTTAGGGTTAATCCAGCTTCTTGTAGCTGTCTCTTTTTGCGGAACGGAATTGCGGACCCATACATTTCTATGTTAACAACAGCACAGAGCAGACACAGCAGGCAGGATTCTTTAGAGCGACAAGCGCTCAGCCTCAGCCGCTCAGGCGGCGCAGCATGAGGGGCGCCGCCGGCCGGCCGCCCGAACTTATATAATCAACTTTTTTTTTTTTTTAACCGCAACGGGCGCCCCCTGCTAAATGGCGCCCTAGGCGACTGCCTAATTCGCCTTACTGGTGGCGCCGGCCCTGACTAAGCTAAGGATTCATACTCACCTGTTCCCCGCCATTCCAGTCCTCCACGCTAACTCCGATGTCTCCATGTTCTGGTCCTTGCAGTGTTGACATCTGGCGCAGCATGGGCATGGTCACATACTCTGCTGCAGCCAATGCCTAACAATGCTAACAGTCCTGACTTTGCAGGGACCGGCCTTAATTTTCACAGAGAAATCCAAAAATTTGGGCTGTCCCAGGCCATTAAAGGAAGGGTCAGTCCTTGATGGAGTTTGATCATTCACTGAATTGACCACAAGAATGTTGGTATGTACACGAGTCATCTCTATGTAGATAGATAGATAGATAGATAGATAGATGATAGATAGATAGATAGATAGATAGATAGATAGATAATAGAGAGATAGATAGATATTGTCCATGTAATGTCATTTGATCATCTCTATTTTATAACGTACTTTACAAGGTTTTAAAGGGGAAATACACCTATACCTTTACGTGATGCCATTTTGAAATCACTGTTATTATTCGTTCCTCTGTTTAATTAAAATTGGGTGGAGTTTCCTCGGAACTTATTCACACATGAAATTAAAGTTGTGCACTCCCTGAAAGAAGGAATTCTAATGAATGAGCGGGAGGGCAGCACAGCTCCTTTATTTCCTAATACCATCTAATGATGTACAGTAAACTACAGCGAATTCTCGAAGTGCCGATATTCGCAATAGAAATTCGTAATACGAATATTCACGCTCAACCCTACTGATCGCTGCTGGATTATCAAATATTGTGGATTAATGAATGCATATATTCTCTGTTTAATATGTTCCTTGCTTCTTTAAGGGGTTTTCCTGAATGGATGATGAATGCATGATCCCTGAGAGATGGACCGATGGGACCTCTGTCAATCAAGAGAGAAGGGTTCTCCGAGTTCCCTTTGTAAATGGAGCAGTAGTGTGCATGAGTCATCACCGCTCCAGTCACTTCTATGGAATAGATAGAGATAGGCAAGCTCTGTACAGTAGTCACACGTGCACACAGGGGACTTAGGAACTCCTTGGTGGTCCCAGCGGTCAGACCCTCGACAATCACACAGTGATTATCTGCGTATGTGATAAATGTTGTAGGACAACCCCTTAAGTTAGAATTTCTATACAGCTTATCTCTTTCTGGGAAAGTTTGTGACAACTACAGGGACTGTCTCACAGCTTTCCTAGAGTTCAGAAAAGCAAATATGCCTGCATACTGCAAGATGGAAGACAAGGCTGGAAATATTGTAATGGCCACCAGGTTCATGGTCACCAAACTCTTCCAGAAACAGATGCATAGGAATAGTGGGGATTATAAAGTACACTATGCTTTACCTTAGACTCGTGTTTTGGGTGTGGGCGCTACTTATTAATTCCATATTTTATGACCTGTCTTGCAATTCACCTTAGGTGTGTGGTTCTCTTACGTAACATCCCCAGCACTTAAGAAAGCTATAATTATTACAGGATGGAAAATCAAGTACCATTGCTCAGGGGAGCATCTATAGAGAGTGCAGAAGTAGCAGTTGTACCTGGCAATGTCAGACTGGGGTTCCTTAGGCCCACCAGAGAAAATTATTATTGGGGCTGAACCCCTATATCATCAATAAAGTGCAATACATTTTAAAACAAAGAAATAGACCCTAGTGGCAAACGATCATCTCCTGGACCTTTGGAGCCCACAATGATATCGGAGCCTGGGCCCACCAGAGGATTCTCTAGTATTCTGGTGGGACAGTCCAACCCTCTGCTACATGGGAAGATGCCAGTATTATAAATGGCACATCGTAAGTGGGGGCACTGGTACAGATTTAGCATTGAGGGGCAGTTTTTTTTCTCCACCACCAGACCTTTGCAGATGAAGGCCCATTGGTGTCACCCAACATGCCGAGTGCAAACACCCAATGCTAGATGGCTCTGAGGCAACGAATGCAGTTCTTTCAACTATTCCCACTCAGTCAACTGAGTTTAACTGGAATAATACCCTATAAAAATGAGCCATGGTAAAAGTGCGACCCATATGGGTCCTAAATCTCAGCCCGAATGAATTCATATATAAATATATCTACAGTGTAATTACGGTAAACATATTCCCATATAGACTGTATGTGAGAAATATCCTAACTTCAGGAGGGATAAGTGATTGTCGAAAACTGCCAAAGAAGGCATTACTGCTCCTCATTGACTGGTGGAAAACATGCTTAATTTCACACTGAGGATTTGGGAGTAATTATACTGGGTGTGGTAACTTTAATGGCTGCCAGGAATTAGGTCATCACATAGGAGGTGTTAACTAAAATATATTGAGACAAGCCATAGAAAAATGTGTGGTTTGTAATGCTGACGTACTCCCTGCATGTGGACATCCATTCTAATTTAGAGGTACAGACGCATCATTCCTGTCCTGTTCAAGGACTTTCGGTGTGGTGGGGCTATAGGACATAGCAGTCCTCTCCAGTGAATAATCCATTATTATTTAACAAAGCAGAAATCCCTAGGAGCAACAACCACTCAGCCATGTAGCTTAAGGGCTTATGCCCACAAACGTAAGGGCTCCCTGCCTACGCACGCATAAGGCGGTTCCGCAATACACAGGTCACCAGCCGTGTGCATTCCGCATCACGGATGCGGACCCATTCACTTGAATGGGTCAGCAAATCTGGAGATGCGGTGCGGAAGCACGGATCGGAACCCCACGGAAGCACTACGAATTGCTTCTGTGGCGTTTCTGGCCGTGCCTCCGCACCGCAAAAAAGTAGTGCATGCACTACTTTTTTGCGGTTCGGAACGTCGGATGTGGATCGTGGACCCCATTCAAGTGAATGGGTCCGTAATCCGCATGCGGCTGCCCTACGGTCAGTGCCCGTGCATTGCGGTCCACAGCACAGGCACGGAGCCCTTACGTTTGTGGGCATCAGTCTTTCTTCCAAAAACAGCACCCCACTTGTCCACAGGTTGTTTGCGGTATTTCAACTAACCCTCATTCATTTCAATAGAGCAGAGATGTAATACCATACACATCCCATGGGCAAGAGAGGCACTGCTTTTGGAAAGAGGTAGCCAAGTTTTTCTATTCCTGAACAACCCCTATAATCTTTACATCAGATACAATAGTGCAATATAGTCTGCTTGCTGTCTTGTGTACAGCGAGTTACCATGAAGATGTGCAGGACCATATGAATATTTCAAGGGGTTGTGCAGTGTCAGGGTATTGATGACCTATGAACCCTACTCGCCCTCCTGTGTTTTCCTGCCGGGTATGAACATGAGTGTTCTCCCCGACCAATAAGTTAGTGGCATGGATGCGGTACTGCTGCTAGGTTCTCTTGACACCAGTGCCCCTTGAGGTTTGTTGGATCCACTCTCCCACCACCACTATCACTCCTGTATTGGCGGCTCTTTGTAAGGCCTTTTGCACACGACCATGGTATGGTTCCGCATTTTTTGCGGCTCGGGTGCGGACCCATTCACTTCAATAGAGCCGCAAAAGATGCGGACAGCACTCAGTGTGCTGTCCGCATCTGTTGCTCCATTCCGTGGCCCCACAAAAAAAATATAGATTATGTCCTATTCTTGTCCGTTTTGCGGACAAGAATAGACATTTCTATAATGGCCCGTCTGTTCCGTTCCGCAAATTGCGGAAGGAACACGGGCGGCATCCGTGTTTTGTGGATCCGCAATTTGAGGACCACAAAACACGGCACGGTTGTGTGCAAGAGGCCTAAAGGGAAGTCAGGCCTCACCCAAGATCTTATAGCTCCAAGATTGGTATACTCCAGTCGAAGGTGGTAAAGGAATCAGGGGGACACAGTTGTGATCTGGAACAGCGTTTTAACTGAATACATATGGGGCAACAAGCTTAGTGGTCTCAAAGTCTCTACTGGGGGCAACAGGATTACTTTAGACATTGAGCTCTAATACTGGCGCAACACCCAATGCAATGGGTGATGACAACTCTGCCCTGCAGTCATTCTCTTGATGGCAGTCACAATGAAGGCTTGATTCTGCCTGGTATAGGTCATGGCAGGCAGTGGTAGACTGGCCCTAGACTATACAGGGAAGTTTCCCGGTGGCCCAATGGCTAGGGAAGGGCAACATGGCCATCGGCCAGGTACATAACGATCTGTTGTGCTCAGCAATTATTAATGTAGACACAACAGCTACTAATGCGCCTGGCCAGCAGCCACAAATGCTCTGCCGAGTTCAACTATATCGCCGTCCTCAGGACGGTGATACAGTTGAATACTTTGGCGTGGGTGGCAGTATTTTCTGTTGCATCGTGGTATTTGGTGCAACTGAGGCTGTATTTTGTGCTGCACTATGGTAGTTGGTTCTGCTTGGGCAGTATTTTGTGCTGCACTGTGGTATTTGGTTCTGCTTGGGCAGTATTTTGTGCTGCACTATGGTATTTAGTTCTGCTTGGGCAGTATTTTGTGCTGCACTATGGTATTTGGTTCTGCTTGGGCAGCATTTTGTGCTGCACTATGGTATTTGGTTCTGCTTGGGCAGCATTTTGTGCTGCACTATGGTATTTGGTTCTGCTTGGGCAGTATTTTGAGCTGCACTATGGTATTTGGTTCTGCTTGGGCAGCATTTTGTGCTGCATTATGCTATTGCTAGCCCCACCTACTTCTGTCGGCCCTGCCTACTTGTGTTGTCCTGCTTTCTGCCAATTTGGAGCCACGTACAACATGGTGCTGCTTTTAGTTTTTTTCCAGGGCCACTTTAGGTTCCCAGTCCAGCCCAGACGGCTGGGTTTTTTGGCCCCAGAGGCTGTACAATGCCCCCTTTTTTCTTTACCATATTTATGAACATAGACATGCCCCCAATAATGAATTTTTTTAATGATTTTTTATTTTAAAAGGCATAACAAATCTGATGGCGTGTTGTGGTTTTTAACATAGCTACGTATGTCAGTGTCAGTCTGCCAGTATTTTCTATTCCTGTCATTGTGTTCAAGAGCTTAGGGAGGGAGAAGAGAAAGAGAAACTTCAAAAAATAGAAAATTCTAGGAGACCTCAGGATTTCACACACCAATGTTCAGGCCATTTGGAACACTTTAGATTCAGGCAGAATGTTTTCATATCTGAATCAAATCTTTTTACCAATTTCAAGAAATTCACTCATCTCTGGTTATCAATATCAGATGGATGGGGGATCAGACAAGCACTGTGGCCTCTTCCTCAGCCGGTGACATCTTGTCTATCAGTCTGATGGCCCTTTTAAAGCTCAGAATAGGATTGAGTTGCATTATTAATTGGTTCCAGGACGATCATTGTAAGTTGAGTAATTGGTTCCAAAGCCCCAAAATGTCATCAAAGATAAGAGCAAATGAAGATTTAAGAAAAATAAGCAGATAACTAAAGACAGATAAACAAGTCCTTACATATAACAGTCAGGAATAGCTGCTAACTAGCAACTAATGCAGCTATTTCACCAAAGAAGAGGCCTGGATTGGTTGGATCTCAGTCGGAGACATTGTATGATGGGTCAGAAAAGACCATGGTATGCTGAAAATATTGTATCCTGAGGGATCACTGTATAACGTCTATATACTATGATGGGGAGCTGTAGGAGTCAACCCCCTCCCCCACTCCTGAAAATGTTAATTTTCTCAGCATCAAGCTCTTAATGCAGATTTTTGAGTCAGAAGCGTATCCAGCAGGAAGAAGTAGCAGTCCTTCCCTTATGTTTCCCATTCCTTTTGAATCCACTCCTGGCTTTGGCTTAAAAAAAAAAAAACATATCAAAAACTGCAGGGGCGTTTCTCCAAAAAGCCTGGAGGGAAACCGCCCTTACAAGGCCATTATGTGTTTGCAGTATATCACAGTTGCTAAGATTTATCTTTTTATAAACCGTCATTTATATAAAGCAGAGATAAGGCATGGTAAACCTTAGCACTGCGCGATAAGCGCCATCCAATGACAGCAGGAGGCGCTCATCGCTATCTAGATTGGGCCGCTTTATGAGGGCCTATCTGCAGCACACAACTCCCAGATAATTACTCACTTTCATTAACTTGATAAAGTCCCTTCCCTCCCGCACCTTGCAGCCCTGTCACCTTCTAGCTTTACACCACTGCAGAAACTGATATTTTTACAGCATTTTTTTTTCCAACACGTGAACTAGTTTGAGCCGGCGAGTGCTAGTTTCATAGATATTCCACACTTGGCATCTGTTGACAGTGACCCCACCATCCAGAGTAACCGCCCTGTGCAGCACTGACAGAAGCTAGACGGGCCGGGAGAGACTCCGTAAGGTCCTGGTAGGTTGGCGCAGGTACCAGTGCATCCCACAGCTGCTGGAGGGTCTGTGGGGGAGGATCTATAGAGTGAGCACTACTATCGAGGTGGTCCCACAGATGCTTAATTGGGTTAGGGTACTTTCACACTAGCGTTATTCTTTTCCAGCACCGGGTTCCGTCCTAGGGGCTCTATACCGGAAAAGAACTGATCAGTTTTATCCCTGTGCATTCTAAATGGAGAGCAATCCGTTCAGGATGCATGAGTCTTTTTGCCTTTTCAGGACTGAGGTAATACCGCAGCATGCTGCGGTTTTATCTCCGTCCAAAATTCCGGAACACTTGCCGGAATGCCGGATCTGGCATTTTTTCCCATTAACATGCATTAATGGCAGATCCGGCCCCGAGTATTCCAGTAAAACAGATCAGTTTTTGCGGTCTGCGCGCATGAAAATAAAAAATAAAATGCCGGATACGTTTTTCTGGATTACACCAGAGAGACGGATCCGGCATTTCAATGCATTTGTCAGAAGTATCAGGATCCTGATCCGTCTTACAAATGCCATCAGTTTGCATACGTTTTGACGGAGACGGAACTGCCTGCCAGAATCCTCTGCCGCAACTGTGAAAGTACCCTTAAAGCCAGGAGAATAAGGGGGCAGGGTAGTACTTTGAAGTCTTAGTGATGCTCTTCCACCCAATGTCTGAAATTTTTAGCTGTGTGAGACGCATCGGGCACATTTATCAGGCTCGCCTGTTTTTAGGCTTTCAATTAGACAAGTGTATTTGCTTCACCTGTCTTTCTTTTGCTGGCCATTTATCAAAAGTCTCACAGCACTTCATAAATTAGGCTAGGCGTATTAGTCTGACCTCTAGTGGGTCTTTATCAGTATGACAGGTTCATATTCACCAAAACTAGACTAATTAGTACGCGCATGACAATGTGGTGCAAGGGAGCTGAAAGTAGGCGCATGTCTTCTTGAAAAGGTGACTTTTTAGGCAAAACGTGGCACAACTCACAACTCAAACCAGACGTATAAAAGAACACCATGCCCTGGAGTGGAGTAGAAAAAAATAAGGCACACCTATATTAATAATAGGTCAGAAAGTAGGTGCAAAAGTTAGAAAACTTCTGAATTAGTCAAAAAAAATAAAAATCTAAACTGGCAAACAAGGTGCAGATGCCTCCAAAACAGGCACATTTTCAGTAGTAAATGCGACACAAAAAAAATATATAAAAAAAAAAAAAAAAAAGTCTAAACCAGCATCTTTACGCCTAAAACAGGCACAGACACTGTAGTAAATGTGCCCCATTGTCTTGCTGGAAGATCCCATCCCCACCCACAGGGAAGACAATCAGCATGCATGGATTCATACCCAGATTGGTTGGAGTGCCTTCGGATGAGCAGGCCCAGAGAATGCCACAAAAATATTCCCCAGACTATAACACTGCCACCACCAGCTTGTGTTCGTCCAGCAATGGTTGCAGGGGGTTTGTTCTCTGATGTTTCTCGCCTGACACACAACGTCCATATATTCGAAGAAGAAAACATGACTTATTGGACAAGGCCACCTTTTGCCAATCATGGAAACATAGAATGTGTCGGCAGATAAGAACCATTTGGCCCATCTAGTCAGCGGAGGTCCAATTCCGATACTGCAGCGAAACTTGAAACCTTTTCTGCCGATGCAACTTCATTAAAATGTCTTTAGCCCCCTGGTTCATTTTGGTGGTGGTCTGCTGCACTGAAGTCTCAGTCCACCTTTGTTTCCAACGTTCACCTCTCACATCAATGGCACATGGTGTTCTGCGGTTTCCACGTCGCTTATTCCCAATGCGCAGGTTCAGAAATCCTGTCACCCCTGGCCCAGAAGCCAATAATCATCCCTTGTTACAGCCCTGCTAAATCGCCCCTTATACCCATGACAGCAATGAGGAATATGAGTGCAGACAGCGTCTCACACCTTATATACTCACCAAGCCGACTCACATTGAAAGCAGGAAGTGGTCATAATAATGTGACTCAACGGTATATAAGCACATCTAAGTCATGGCATAACTATAGCGGGTACAGGCTCCATTGCCATCTAATGGAATAGCAGTGCTATGAATAGTGATGGACGAACATCGGCCTGGACGGTTTGCGAACGCGCAAACAAAATCAAATGTTTGCGAACCGCAAGTTCTTGGCGGGCCCCATTCACTTTATTGGCAGGCGAACCTGAAAAACCTTCAGGTCATATTTGCAGCCACCAAATACTTACAAGAAGTGCACAAATAGTCCCACAACATGGACAGTGACATACCAGAGGGGGATCAATGACAAAAATTCCAACCAAAAATATATATCTTAATCAGGGGACATTTTTATGCGCCTTAAAGCAGAACCGCACAAAACTGCTGCACAATACAATTGCACTATAATGTACCTTCTATGTTAGAAAGTATATTATAAGTATATCATGCCCCTCTGTGTATCACACCTATCGATAGTACATCTATACCAGTCCATAAAATGACTTTTGTGGCCCTATTAGCTAGCGTTTGGTGTCCCTAACAATCTGTCCCTGCTCCACACAGCAACCTCTCCCTACACTGGCAAAACACTGAATGTAAAATGGCGGCCAGATCAGGTTTATTTATAAGGTAGGGGGTATGTCCATGTGCTGAAATGTCTCAATTGGCTGTCCTGTACCACCTGATGGATGTGTCATGGGTCAAAGTTCTTCACAATGTAAAAGAATATGGCGCCGGCGGACATCGCCATATGATCGCCCGTTCGGGAAACCGCAAATGAACAAAATTCGCCGCGAAACGCCCGCCGGGCGAACTGCAAGGCCATCTCTAGCTATGTATATGGGCGTTAAATGGGTTATCCTGGAAAAATAATGATGACATTCTTAGGATAGGTCATCATTATCACATAAGTAGGGTCCAAGTCCCGACATCCCCACGATTTCTAGCTATGTAACAAGGCACATTTATCAAGCTCGCCTGTTTATAGGCTTTCAATTAGACACCGGTCTTTCTTTTGCCGGCTATTTATCAAAAGAATGTAATGTAGTCAATGGGGATCCGGAGGTGAAGTAGAGGATCCAGCAACACTGGATCCAGGAGATCCGGCGGGCTGCTCTGTGTCAGAACAGCCTGGTGCATCTCCAAACTGAGATGTTAACGGGGCCTTACCGATATTGAGGACCTACCCTCAGCTGAAGAGAGTGAGGAAATGAATTGCAGTGGGGAGATCTGGTCACTAGATGGCGCTGCTACACTACCGATGAACCGTACACTGCTCTGTGCACAGAAGGAGCAGTAGAGAAAAATGCTGGCCCCTCACCAGGGTTGGCAAACAGAATTTTATTTTATTTTTTCCAAGACAACTTATCCCTAAATTCTTAGACAGACAATATTTTTGTGGACAAATTGGAAAGCCATAATAAATGAAAAAATAAATAAAATAAATAAAAGTAATACATGTCTATAGCATTGTTCTGGTTCGGTGAGTGCATTCCTTCGTCGTGTCTCTATCGGGCTCATCTGGCTAGGTCACCTGTGGCCCAGAACACTCTCTGGCTATTCTTTTGGCTCTAGATTTCACTTGTATGGCATGGACTCTGACAGCTCCACCAGTACAATAAAAGGTTTCAACCTGGAGTTACTCCACAGCAAGCCCATAATATAGAAAGTGGTGTAACTATAACTCAATGGGCCCCACAGTAAATTTTTGAACTACCCCTCCAGCAACTTCTTTATAACCCCCTCCTGTAGCTAGTCAAGATCACTCTGTCAGACCAGGCCCGGCAGCAACTCCGTCCATTTCCTACACGTATATACTGCAAGTCATGTATATAATTGTACTTTACTGTTGAGGGGGCCTGACAATAAAATCTCTCAGTCCTCCTCCTGGGTGGGCCCATTCTGAGTTTGGGACCCAAAGCAGCCGCTTCCCCTGCTTCCACTACAGCTACGCCCCTCATCATACACGCCATACCTTATTCTAACTTGTATAAAGAATGGAAGTGGGGCACACTCTTAAAGTATAGGGATCTTTATTGTAACACACTAGTAAAATAATCGCAATATAATATCAGCTAGTAAAACAATCACAGTATAATATCAGCAGTATAATATCAACAGTAAAAGAGCAGATGAGTTATTTAAGCGGTATAAGTGGTGACAGTAATATTTAAAATAGTATAAATAATAAAATGATAGAATAAACAGGATAAGAATATGAATAAAAATATATATTTTTATATATTCTTATCCTGTTTATTCTATCATTTTATTATTTATACTATTTTAAATATTACTGTCACCACTTATACCGCTTAAATAACTCATCTGCTCTTTTACTGTTGATATTATACTGCTGATATTATACTGTGATTGTTTTACTAGCTGATATTATATTGCGATTATTTTACTAGTGTGTTACAATAAAGATCCCTATACTTTAAGAGTGTGCCCCACTTCCATTCTTTATATATATTTATCCTTATCAGACTGGGTGTTGTCTGTTAGTGGGTGCACCTCTATTGGATCCCCACCTCAATCTAGTGCGACATTCTCTATATTTATTGAATTATTCTAAGGCCTCATGCACACGACAGTTTTTTTTCACGGCCCGCAAAAACGGGGTCCGTGGGTCCGTGATCCGTGACCGTTTTTTCGTCCGTGGGTCTTCCTTGATTTTTGGAGGATCCACGGACATGAAAAAAAAGTCGTTTTGGTGTCCGCCTGGCCGTGCGGAGCCAAACGGATCCGTCCTGAATTACAATGCAAGTCAATGGGGACGGATCCGTTTGATGTTGACACAATATGGTGCCATTTCAAATGGATCCGTCCCCATTGACTTTCAATGTAAAGTCTGGAGTTCTTTTATACCATCGGATTGGAGTTTTCTCCAATCCGATGGTATATTTTAACTTGAAGCGTCCCCATCACCATGGGAACGCCTCTATGTTAGAATATACTGTCGGATATGAGCTACTTCGTGAACCTCAGATAGACAGTATATTCTAACACAGAGGCGTCCCATGGTGATGGGGACGCTTCAGGTTAGAATACACTACAAACTTTGTACAAGACTGCCCCCTGCTGCCTGGCAGCACCCGATCTCTTACTGGGGGATATGATAGCACAATTAACCCCTTTAGGTGCGGCACCTAAAGGGGTTAATTGTACTATCATATTCCCCTGTAAGAGATCAGGGCTGCCAGGCAGCAGGGGGCAGCCCCCCCCCCCCTCCCCAGTTTGAATATCGTTGGTGGCACAGTGTGCCAACCACCACCGGCCCCCCTCCCTCCCTCTATTGTATTAAATCGTTGGTGGCACAGTGTGCCAACCACCATCGGCCCCCCTCCCTCCCTCTAATGTATTAAATCGTTGGTGGCACAGTGTGCTAACCACCATCGCCCCCCCCCCCCTCCCTCTATAGCAGTAACATTCGCGGCAGTGTGCGGTCTCAACAGTAGAAGATTCATACTTACCGGCTTGCTGCTGCGATGTCTGTGTCCGGCCGGGAGCTCCTCCTACTGGTAAGTGAAAGGTCTGTGCGGCGCATTGCTAAAGAACTGTCACTTACCAGTAGGAGGAGCTCCCGGCCGTTCACAGACATCGCAGCAGCAAGCAGGTAAGTATGAATCTTCTACTGTTGAGACCGCACACTGCCACCAATGTTACTGCTATAGAGGGAGGGGGGGGGCGATGGTGGTTGGCACACTGTGCCACCAACGATTTAATACAATAGAGGGAGGGAGGGGGGCCGATGGTGGTTGGCACACTGTGCCACCAACGATTTAATACAATAGAGGGAGGGAGGGGGGCCGATGGTGGTTGGCACACTGTGCCACCAACGATTTAATACAATAGAGGGAGGGAGGGGGGCCGATGGTGGTTGGCACACTGTGCCACCAACGATTTAATACAATAGAGGGAGGGAGGGGGGGGGCGATGGTGGGGGCACACTGTGCCACCAACGATATTCAAACTGGGGAGGGGGGGGGGGTATGCCCCCTGCTGCCTGGCAGCCCTGATCTCTTACAGGGGAATATGATAGTACAATTAACCCCTTTAGGTGCCGCACCTGAAGGGGTTAATTGTGCTATCATATCCCCCTGTAAGAGATCGGGTGCTGCCAGGCAGCAGGGGGCAGTCTTGTACAAAGTTTGCAGTGTATTCTAACTAGAAGCGTCCCCATCACCATGGGAACGCGTCTGTGTTAGAATATACTGTCGGAAATGAGTTTTCACGAAGTGAAAACTTAGATCAGAAAAAGCTTTTATGCAGACGGATGTTCGGATCCGTCTGTATGAAAGCAACCTACGGCCACGGATCACGGACACGGATGCCAATCTTGTGTGCATCCGTGTTCTTTCACGGACCCATTGACTTGAATGGGTCCGTGAACCGTTGTCCGTCAAAAAAATAGGACAGGTCATATTTTTTTGACGGACAGGATACACGGATCACGGCCTCGGCTGCAAAACGGTGCATTTTCCGAATTTTCCACGGACCCATTGAAAGTCAATGGGTCCGCGAAAAAAAACGGAAAACGGCACAACGGCCACGGATGCACACAACGGTCGTGTGCATGAGGCCTAACTTGTGCCAAATTCTATGTAATACTAGAGAATCCACGTGGCCACCTTAGGCGGTAACACTCTACAGTGCAGCACATCTTCCTCCATTATCCCCCCCACAGGTGTTACCTATAACATGTATCCATAGTCCACATTCCCTAATCTATGTTGTGCCTAAGCAAACTACCACAAGGCTTCCTTCACATATGAAATTGGTTCTGGTGTTTTTATTTTTTTCACCTCTATAAAATTCCCGAAAAATAAAATAAAAAAATAAATAACTTTTTTTTTTTTACACCTGTGGGAAAGATTTATCAGAACTGGTGTAAAGTAGAACTGGCTTAGTTGTCCATAGCAACCATTCAGATTCCACCTCATTTTTCACTGCTCCTCTTCATGACATTTTTCTATTATAGATGACAAGAGCTATAGCATAGAGTTTTTAAAAAGAAGCAAAAAAAAAAAAAAAAGGTGTCCTGCATTTCATATTTCCCATAGACTTTCAGCTAACATCTGGAGTGGATGTATCTACTGCAAATAAAACACCCCAAAAAAAACACACAGGTGCAAAAAATTAAAAGTGGAGAAATATGCCACTAAAACTAGTATGAAAGAGCTCAAAGGCCTCCTGCAGGTGAGCGCCCATAAGATCCCCACAAATTTCGGTGCAGATTTATGTGCGTCTCTGCAGCATACCCGCTGTCTAATTGCGGTTTTTGGTGTGGATTTGATGCGGTTTTGCTCCAGATCTCACTCCTCCATTGAAAAAAGGTGAAATCCACAGCTAAAACTGGAAACCTAATTGACATGCCATTTCATCTGAAATCCGTGAGTCAGGTCAATTTCCTCACGCAAAAAAAAAAAAAAAAAAAAAAATCCACAAAGTGTACATTAGATTTGTGTAATCTCATACACTTTGCTGGTACTAAAATACGCTGTGGTTTTTCCACACAGGAATCCACGCTGAAAAACCGCACGTATTCCGCAAAGCGTGCAGGTGGCCTAAGGGTGTAGTCACAGGACGCAAATTTGTGTGCAGAAATTTCTGTGACTAAAACCGAGTTCTATTCATCTGAATGGGGTTTTTCGGCAGCACACGCATGGCCTTCTGTAAACCCTATTCAGATAAATGGGACACGCTCTTCAGTATCTGAGACGATGTAGCAGCCTGCTCTCCGCACACCTGAACTATCAGAGAGAAGCAAGACTGTGCACATGCGTCCACCTCAGCACATTTACCTAAAGGGGTATTCCAGTTGTTGCAAGTTATCCCTGTAACTATTACCACTGGGATCCTCACCTCTAATGAGAATAGGGGGTCCTGTACCCCCTGAAAACGGAGCAGCTGGTCGCACATGCGCGTGGCTGCTACACATTTCTACAGGAGTTCCGGTGATGGCCGAGTACAGCGCTCACCTATCTCTGTAAATCCCATAGAAAGGCGTGTAGCAGCAGCGCGTATGAGCGAAAGGACACTCAGTTCTTGTCAGGGGGGCTGGGAAGCTCGTTCTCAGGTGGGATTTACTACATGAAAAGAATTGTCCGATATTATTCTTTCATGTCGATACAAAAAAAAAAAAACAAGCACCTGAACCTGATTGACCTGTACTTATCTAGGTCACCGTACCAAAATCGGTGTCAGCTTCAGCTTTAGGCTTCACATTCCACCTGTGTTTTCTGTCAGGAGTGATGAATCTACCTCGTGTTCGAAAATGCTTCTCATCTGGCACCATTGTCCTTTGTGCTTCTCCACTTAGGCTTCCCCAGTGAACGATGATGCTCATTTCCAGCATGTCTAGGTGGCTAGATCCAAGCCTTCTTCTGGATCTGTCTTATCTAGTAGATTTGAGGGGGGGGATTGTCTTTAGTGAGGTTATAACTAGGGATGAGCAAATCTACTTTGGATGAAACATCTGAAGTCGATTCGCATAAAACTTCGTACCTAATATTGTACGGAGCAGGAGCTCCGGACAGTATTAGAATGTATAGTCTCCGATGAGCCCAAGTTATTGCTTTGTGAAGGCTCGCGAGACTTCGCGCAATAACTTCAGAAATTGATTTATACTGTAAAAAAAAATATAATAAATTTCCCGAACTCTGGTTCGGTTCCAAGTGGTACCTTGGAACCGAACCCAAGTGGCTCCTGCTCCGTACCATATTAGAACAAAGCTTTATGCGAATCAACTTCAGATGTTTCATCCCTAGTTATAACATCAATCAGGACAGATGAGGGTGTCATAGTTCTGATGAAAGGCTTCACGTCACGTGACCCATCCTCTGAGGTAAATTAGAAACTAGAGATCACTTGGACATTAAAATGTAAAACCCATGCAATATAGTCAACGTCCTGATAGAAGTTAAAGGCCCAAAGCATGAGCCTGCACTACTAGGAGATCCTGGTGACAAAATAGCCAATGGCAGGTGCAGTGCCATCATGGGCATCCTGAAAGGTTTAAAACCCTCCCTGCACATTTAAGCTAACATGTAGAGAGTGTTATATCTGGTGATGTGAATCCACACAAACTTCTCCATGATGCCACTACACCTGACAGAATTTATCGGTAGTGCAGCCCAGGGCCGGTTTTAGACAAAATGTGGCCCTGGGCATAAGTGGGGCCCCAGATCTTGTAATAATGTACTAACAACAGTTCTTCACCTTCATGGCCCCAGAATACGCTACACGCCCCCCTCCCCTCACAGCAATGAGTTCCCCTCACTCACGGCATCTGAGAGTGTTAAAAACCAGAAGCGTGGGATTTCTCCAGCGGATATTGGGGAAAGCACACTGTTCTATAAATAAGCCACAGCCTGTACTAGGCTTCCAAACTAATTGTTGGTATATCCCAGTTCAGGCCACCAGATGGCAGCACTGAACTGAGATATAGAAATTTCTATAGGAAAACACCCATACTTTAAATATTTAAAAAAGTTAGCCCATATGGTGAATGGCGTAACCAATGGGCTATAGAGCTCAATGCCAAGTCATTGCTGAAAAACCTCATAGGAGTTTCTCTTGTATTATACAATTGAGTGCTATATCCCAGTGGTTAAGTTTCTTGCCTTTAATGTAGATGGTTGCGAGTTCTAATCCTCACAGAAACATTTCAAAAATAGAGTCTAAATGACATTTATATACACAGGGTGCCCCCAAGCATAAGGACCATGCTTGGGAATACCCCTTTCAAGTTCAAAACACTGAACACTTAGAGGATCTGGGCTCCGTTTGCCGGCCCTGTGCAGCCTCAAACTTTCATCCTGTAACATCAAGTGATCAGATCTCAGCATAGAAGATAGATAATAAAATCATTTTCCAATTTACGCTACTATAAAGGCTTTTTTTTTTTACATTTTAATTCTAGCAGGACTCCTTTAAGCAGTCTGACCTATACCAGTTGAATTATTGTAGGATTTTTTTTTTTTTTTTTTTACAAGGAACCAACAAATATGTGACATACAGCCAGAACAGAGTAGTGCTAAAGAGCCACAGCCATACTGGATCTTCCAGTACTACACCCTATCCCAGGGATGCTCAACCTGCAGTCCTCCAGCTGTTGCAAAACTACCACTCCAAGCATGCCCCAATAGCTGTAGGCTGTCCAAGCATTCTGGGAGTTGTAGTTTTGCAACAGCTGGAGGGTCGCAGGTTGGGCATCCCTGCCCTATCCCCTTATGTATGCCCCATATTACACCCAGATAATCATAAAAGTGGGAGACCACCATCCAGCGCTGCAGGCATATAGGTCAGTCCTTAGGTTTTGTAGTAACTTTTTATTAAAGTCAACGCGTTTCAAGGGCGGAGTGCCCCCTTCGTCAGGACAATTTACAGAATACAAACTCACTTGTGATTGAGACATTTAAAACACTGTTTTGGCGGGTTAATCAGAGGGAGGTACAAAGGTAAGGAGGGGCGTGTTTAGTATAATGAGGCTCCTAGATAGCCTTCAATTACGTCAATTAGAAGAAGATACTAGGAGAGATGCACACTTGTATCTAATGTGTTACCTAAAAGAATATATTGTAGTATAAAATGTGGGCTACAGTTGCGCTAGACTGAGCGCTACATGTGGCTGCTTCATCCATATTCTAAACTGATACATTTGATACATTTAATAGTCCATTTCATGTCACTAAAACATGCGCTCTCTTGCGCTGGTATCTCCACAGAACCACAGCACACGGAGTTCTCCTACACAGAGCCAGAGCCATTTCCAGCTCTATGCTCTCTCTGTGTGCAGCGATCCTCCGTGTCAGTTGCTCCGTAGGATACTGCCTGTCTCGATCTTGTGAAGTATCAGCGCTGCCCAATCTCTGGACTGGAGTAATAACAATCCACATCGTCATGCTGTGCAGCGCTGGTGTTATCCTGTTCCCTGCATCGGCTAGTGTAGTGGCCCTGTGAGGTGCGGGGCTCTCGTTTCACAGGAAATATTGAGATTCCTGTGTGTTCCCTTATTTGGACGCCTGGTCCCGATATCCATCTAGTTGTCATATAGGCTGCTGGTATAAAGCGGGGGTGAGTGTGAAATTGCAGTTGCAGCTAGAATTAAAGTTCTTGGCCAGTCTGTGCCAAAGGGATTAGGATATTGTTATTATTATTATTATCGGGCTCCGATTGTCTTTCAAAAGATACTCTAAGCTGTGTCTTGCCATAGTAAAACTATATATATATAATGGGATTACACCCGTAATTCTCATTGCATTCTTGTATACTATGATAAAAATAAATCTCTATCTAGTTGGCTATTTTTAGCGTAGTTTAAAAATGGATGGGCTCATAGGGGGCACAGTTGATAGGGGTAATTGGATAGATAAATAGATATATAAGACATATATAGAAGACATATAAAAAATATACATATATATATATATATATATATATATATAGAGAGAGAGAGAGAGAGAGAGAGAGAGAGAGAGAGGAAATAAAAATAAAATTAAAATAAAAAAAATACAAAATAAAAATGACACATCAAGTTGCACAGAATTAAACAGAATAAAATCACACAAAATGAGGTAGATGTGCGTGCGGATGGATATATGTAATGGAGGTGATTTGGTATATATTCAATATTTTCTAACGTTGTTCTGCTAGTCCTAATTTTCTATGGACCGTTATTATAGAGGGATTATACAGGCATATACACATGTATATATATATGTATATATATATATATATACACACACATATACATACATACATATATATATATATACACATACATACACATACACACACAGGATTGTGTGTCATTGCCTGTCGGATATGTATTGTTGGTCATTATATAGTCCTTATTTTATATATGTATTATTTTTGTTATCTCAAAAAAAGTCTGACTGATTTCATTCATAGAATAGTCTCACTGATTTCGTTCAAACCTTGTGGGCTCAGTGTATCTAGTTGGTACATCCAATATACTTCCCTCTTCTGTAGTTTTTCAAAGCGGTTCAGCGGGTTTTCTGGTATGAAATCAATGGGGGTAATTTTTATCTTGTGTTTGTCTTTTTCCGGGGTGGATGCACAATGTCTAGAGACCCGGTGTTTTAGATATTGTTTGCGGATATTATACCTATGTTAATTCACCCGGCAATGGAGGGCTTGGGTGGTTCGGCCCACATATTGTAGGCCGCATCCGCATTCGATAAGATAGATGACATAGGTAGAATGGCATGTGAGATGGTATTTTATTGGCAATGTCGTCCCATTACAGTTGGAAGTGAAAGATGTTTGTTTATGTGTAATGATTTTACAGCATAGGCACCTCTTCGATCCACACTTATAGCTCCCTTTCTCTTTTACTTTTTCTTGGCTCGGTCCACTTACCTCTATCGCTAGGGTGTGTTGTTTCGGTTGGCTCGGGGCTAATATGTTTTTTATGGTAGGTGCCCGTCTATAGGTGGTTTTTGGTATAGTGGGTAGGTATTTTGCTACATATGGGTCTTGTATGAGGATATGCCAGTGGTTTTCAAGGATTTTTTGTATCTGTCTATTAGACATATTGTACTGGGTAATAAAGCGGACTATTTCAATAGGGCCCTTTGATTTGATGTTAACTTATAGGCATTCCTCTTGTGATTGTAGGCTACTCTTTTTTATAGCGTCTTTCACAAGTTGTTTTGGGTATCCTTTATCTCGGAACCTGTTTTCCAAGATCTTTGTCTGTGTTTTGAAGTCCTCATTCTTTGTGTAATTCCGTCTAATCCTTTGACATTGGCTATAGGGTATGTTTTGCAGCCACTTTTTATGATGAAAGCTAGAATAATGAATACAACTTAGTGTCCACTGTTTTGAAATATGTTTTTGTGCTTAGCAAACTGTTGTGACATGAAATAATAATGTCTAGGAATTCTCTCTCTACTTTATTAAAATTCAGGGTGAAGGAGATCCCCCAGTCTGTTTCGTTTAGGGAGTTGCAGAATATTTTTGCCGAATCTTCCTTCCCATCCCAAATGATGAACAGATCATCAATGTATCTTTTATAATATATAATCTGTTTATGGAAATCAGAGTGGTTAATGATAATTTTTTTCTTCAAATTCCCCCATGAATAAGTTTGCAAACGCCGGCGCTACTCGCGTCCCCATAGTGGTCCCCTTGCACTGATGGTAGACTGTGTTATTGTACATGAAATAGTTGTTCTGAAGTATAAAGCGTAAGCCGTCAAGGAGAAATTCTATTTGGGGTGATGTTAGCGTGTCATCCTTTTGTAGAACCGTTTTTACGCACTCTATTCCTATATCGTGCTCAATGTTCGAATAGAGGGCTGTGACGTCCATTGTGAGAAGGCCATATGTGTCCTTCCACTCAATTTGTTTAAGTTCTCGGATTAATTGGCTTGAGTCGTGGAGGTAGCTTGGCAAATTCTTCACGTAGGGTTGTAAGAACATGTCCATGAACTGTGATAGGTTGCTGGTAGCACATTTTGTGTTTAAAACAATAGGTCTGCCAGGTGGCTTTTGTATGTTTTTGTGGATTTTGGGCAGGTGGTAACAATATGGGATACATGGTGTTTTTGGAGACAAGAAGTTACGTTCTTTTTTATTAATATACCCTTTTTCGTATGCCTTCTTAACCAGGGTATTTAGTTTTTTTGTAATTTTGCGTTGAAACGCGTTGACTTTAATAAAAAATTACTACAAAACCTAAGGACTGACCTATATGCCTGCAGCGCCGGATAGTGGTCTCCCACTTTTATGATTATCTGCATACCAATTTTCCTGGAACTACCGAGACAGGAAGAGGCCCAGGCAGCAGCACGGCATCCCCTTAAGCTGGTGGGGATAGATACCAGCTAAGGCATCTATAGCTGTTGTGACTCCTCACAACAGCATCTGGTAAGCGAATTACGCACCTAATATTATATTGTCTATAAGGCGGTACCACACATGAGGCGCTGTTTTTTCTCTTTTTCTTGTCCATATTACACCCAGATCTGAGCCGCCCCCGGCTGAGTCCGATCATATTTTTAGACAGGTTCCTTAAATCTTCGCCATCGGTTGCTCCCGTCCTGTAAAAAAAAAAAAAAAAACAACATCTCACCCTCCTACACTTGGCAGTGGAGGATCTCCATAACTAAAACACATCAGACCCCTGGAGAATATCCGATGACCTGCCTATTTCAGCATCTGCAGGTTAATGTCTCTAGCATGGTAGATGTCCACTATTATATCAAACGGCAAGAGATGAAACAGGAGGGGAGCAGACTAGGGTAGATATATACAGACATCCACAACATGACAATCATGATGTATGCTTTTTTTTTTTCTCCAAAAAGGAAAAAATAAAAAATGAAAACACACACAAAATATTTTTATTCAACCATACGGTGCAACGTTTCGGCTCCAAAACTGAGCCTTTCTCAAGCAAAGGTACAAATCAAGTGACGGCAAATATATGGGTGAGTTAATCAAAGTGCAGATCATGTGATCACGCCACACCCAGGGGGCGTGTTACAAAAGTGACAATTACAAAAACATAAGATACAATGGTACAAGTGCATGATAGGGCAAATGAAATAAATGACATATATCTAGTATTTGCATACCTAACTGTAAGAACATCGATCAGGCATACATATTAAACATTTGCATACTTGAGTGAGGGAGCGGACCCATCGATCAGGTACATTAGAATAGTAAACAATCGATGGATGCGTCCAGTGAATATAAAAACATACCGAGGGTGGAGCAAAGGGACGATCCAGAGGACACATGTTAGCGGTGAGGGATCCAATCTATGCGATCGTTTAGACAAAGATGAACATACCACTGCTCCGGAGCGGCGTAGCATCAAACAGGGGGCAGTGGCAGCTGTAGGACGCCGAGCATCATCAAAGCCGGCCTCCGCTCCTGCGTCACCACAGCTCCACTATGTACGGCCTAGGTGCATTACGGCGCATGCCCAATGTGCATCCAATCTCAGGACGCCATCTTAGAAACTGGAGAGATGCCCATATCCTGTATTCAGACACCAACATTGTAGTACAGCAGGGTATTGCGATCCAGACTAGTGCAGACGGCCTGGAAACCAGATCGTCCCCATACTATATCCTGACTGGAGCCCACTAACACCACGGTAAACCGTGATGTACAGGGGGGTATCCGTCAAGGGTGTCCGGTCGCTCTCATACCCAGGAGGGTTCTCCTCCAGCTAGTACCCAGGTATCACAGGGAGCAAATCTGTACCAGAGAGATGATATGATTACAATAGCACCATCACGGCCCAAAAAATGTATACAGGGACCAGTCCCCCGGTGCACACCGGATCCGGCAGTGGAAAAAAAAATTGAACATATAAAAAACAAACCAAAACATTTTTAGTAAAAAGAGAAAGAGCGCATAGTTGCTAGAAGTATCACCCTCCCGTATAGAATGATGTGTCCGCTTCATCCTTGAGCTCCATCCCTCAACATATTGAATACAGGTGATCTGTGAAAGAAACAAAAAAAGGGATAAGATTACTGTTGATCCAACAGATTTTGAAATAAATACATACTCTCAGTGTGTACACAAAAACACCGTAACATAGCCTGCTGGACATGGGAGGCAAGCCAATCCTCACAAAACCTCCCCAAAGTTAAATTCTATGTTCAATCCATTAGGTCTGAGGCTATTGAGCCTATGGATCCAGCCAAGTTCCCTACGCTTAAGTAGCTTAGACCTGTCACCGCCACGCCTGGGCTGAGGCACATGGTCGAGGATCCAAACTGTCAGATCACCCTCCCTGTGTCTAGCCTCAGAAAAATGCTTAGATACCGGTAGATCGAGGCATTTCTTCCGGATACTTAAGCGATGGTTGTTCAAGCGGGTCTTAAGGTCAGTCGTCGTTTCACCCACATAGAGCAGATTGCATGGACATGAAAGCACGTAAATAACGTAGCTAGAGTTGCAAGTGAGATGAAACAAAATGTTGTAAGATTCACCTGTAAGGGGATGTATGAATGTTTTCCCTTTTCGGATGTATCTGCAATTAACGCACCCCAGGCAGGGGAAACAGCCCAAGCCTGGCTGCGTTAATGCAGTTTGTCTGGAGGACCCCTTGGGGCCAATGTCTGCCTTGACCAACTGGTCCCGAAGATTTCTTGAACGGCGGTAGGAGAACAATGGTGGACATTGAAACTCTGGTATCTCCTTGAAACACGATCCAAGGAGATCCCAGTGTTTCCTGACAACTCTATTGATGGAAGGGCTGAGTTCACTATAGACTGACACAAACGGAATCCTAGCTGCTTTCTGCACAGTTTTCCGCTGGGACAACAATGCATCCCTATCAAGACCGCGTGCCCTGACCATATGCTGGTCTAATAGTCGTTTCGGGTACCCTCTGTCACGAAATCTCATTGCCATGGACTCCAGGGTTGCATTGGACTTGTGTTCATCAGAGACGACACGTTTAACCCTCAGGAACTGTGAGAAGGGAAGTGACTGTACCATTCTCCTGGGGTGAGAGCTGTTATAGCACAGGAAGGTATTGGTATCCGTGGGTTTGGTATATAATTCCGTGTGTAATGCACCACCATTGAACACAACCCTGGTGTCCAAGAACTGAATGTCCGTTCTGGAATGGACGAGAGTGAACTGTAAATTGGGATAATGACTGTTTAAAAAGGCATGAAACGCAATCAGCTCCACCTCGCTGCCTGTCCATATGAGGAAGATGTCGTCGATATATCTCCACCACCTCAGCACATGGCTGAAGTGGTGGGACAGATAGACGACATCCTCCTCATAACTCCGCATGAAAATGTTCGCATAAGTAGGGGCCACGTGGGACTCCATGGCCACACCCCGCTGTTGCAAATAATAGACATCCTTAAAAAGAAAATAGTTATGGTGAAGAACAATATTAAGCAAATCAATGATGAAATCTGAAGCACAAGAGGTGTAAGGGGACTTCATAAGCATTTTCCTGACTGCCTGGACACCACTCTCATGTGCTATGGACGTGTAAAGTGATGTAACATCGAATGATGCCAACATCATTGAATCCACCTGTGACACATCAGTATCCCGTAACTTTAAAAGAAAATCTGATGTGTCCTGTATATAGGAGGACCTACCGGTAGAGAATTCTCGCAGTACTTTGTCCAGAAAGATAGCTATGTTGCTGAGGATGGAATCCGACCCCGAGACGATCGGACGTCTCGGGGGATCAATGAGGGTCTTGTGAATCTTGGGCAGCACATAAATCACAGGAGTGACTGGATGTGCCACCTCAAGAAACTCACAAAGACCCCCATCGATAATACCAGCAGCCATGGCATCCTTCAGACAACTGCAGATAACGCCAGCTATCTTGAACCTGGGATCAGAGTCCAAGACTTTATAGACATGTGGGTCACCTAGTTGTCGCATGACCTCTTGTACATATTTGTTGGTGTCCATCACCACAACAGCACCACCCTTGTCCGTAGGCTTCAGAACAAGGGTGGGGTCAGATCTCAGAGCATCAAGAGTCTCTATCTCAGCGCTAGTCAGATTCGGGCGTCTAAAGTAAAGATCCCCCTGAACGGAAGACCTGAGTTCAGAAAGCCCCCGTCTGACTGCACTGATATATGCCTCAACAGTTGGTTCATTGATGTTAGGTGTAAAATTACTCTTCAAAAATAGATTGAGAGATCCCAGTGTGAATTCACTAGTCTGGGGTCTCTCAACACTGATCTTATTATGATGCCATACTTTAACCCCTTCACGTCTGCAATCTGTATATATACGTGATAGCTGCACATACCCCGTGCAGCTACCACGTATATAAACGTTCTGGCAGCTCTTTAATCCAAGCGCTGCAAAGCGCTTGGATTAAAGCTTCTGCCCCTGCCCTGTATGCTGTCACGGACAGCATACAGTGCAGTAATGCCGGCAAGGGACCAATCAGAGTGGCCCCTTGCCGGCAATCGATCCGATTGGTTAGTCTGTGCAGACTAACCAATCGGATCGCGGCAGTGTTAAATGCCGGTTTCAGGCTCTGATCTGCGCTCTGCAGATCAGAGTCTGAAAGCAGATAGTGTACCTCATGCCCCCCGATTTGTGCCCCTCCAAGCACTTAGTGCAGATCTGTGCCCCCTCATCTGTGCCCCGCTGATCTGTGCCCATGCACTTATGCGGTCCGCCGCCTCCCCGCCCCCTGCATTAATTTTCAAGCCGCCCCTTCCTGCCCGCCTCCCTCGATATTATGGGCAGCCTCCCGGAACCCCCCTCTTTCCTGCGCTGCCCCCCCCCCATCCCCCTGCTGTGTGCGATGGCGGCGGCTCAATTACTGAGCCGCCGCCATCAGCAGAGAGTGTCAGCTCTATGCTGACACTCTCCTGTAACCCCTATAGATGCCGCGGTTGCGGCATCCATGGGGTTAACAGAGGGAGGGAGCTCCCTCTCTCCACCATCGGGGCTGCAGCGCTGTGATTGCAGCACCCGATGGTTGCCATGGCAACCGGACGCTTTGCAAAAGCGTCTGGTTGCCATGGCAAAGGCGTCCAGTGCTGCCACCTACAGGCAATCTGGAAGTACTATACTTTGCAATGCAAGAGCATTGCAAAGTATAGTACAACTATCAGCCCCACTGGATCTTCAAGATCCAAGAGGGAACTGATAAAAAAAAAGTGAAAATAATAAAAGTAAAAATAAAGAAATAAATAAAAATGTAAATTAGAAAAAAGAAATTGCCTTTTCCTATAAAAAAATGAACAAATAAAATAAAATACACATATTAGGTGTCGCCGCGTCCGTAACGACCATCTCTATAAATATATCACATGATAGACCCCGTCCGATAAACACCATAAAATTAAAATTAAAAAAACTGTGCCAAAAAAGCTATATTTGTCACCTTACATCACAAAAAGTGCAACAGCAAGCGATCAAAAAGGCGTATGACTCCCAAAATAGTACCAATCAAACCGTCACCTCGTCCCGCAAAAAATGATACCCTATTTAAGACAATCGCCCAAAAAATAAAAAAGCTATGGCTCTCAGACTATAGAGACACTAAAACATCATTTTTGGGGTTTCAAAAATGCTATTATCGTGTAAAACTTAAATAAATAAGAAAAAGTATACATATTAGGTATTGCCACGTCCGTAACGATCTTCTCTATAAAACTATCACATGACCTAACTCCTCAGATGAGCGCTGTAAAAATAAATAAATGAAAACTGTTCCAAAACAGCCAATTTTTGGGTCACCTTGCCACATAAAGTGTAATAATGAATGATCAAAAAATCCTATGTACCCAAAAATGGTACCAATAAAAACCTCAACACTTTCTGCAAAAAACGAGCCCCTGCACAAGACGATCGGCACAAAAATAAAAAACATATGGCGTTCAGAAAACCAATCCAGCACAATTTACCTTCCAAAAACCATATGGCATTCCTTTCCTTCTACGCCCTGCCGTGTGCCCGTACAGCAGTTTACGACCACATGTGGGGTGTTTATGTAAACCGCGGAATCAGGGTAATAAATTATGAGTTTTGTTTGGCTGTTAACTCTCAATGTGTTAAAGAAAAAAAATATATAAAATGGAAAATCTGCCAAAAATGTGAAATTTTGAAATTTCATCTCCATTTTCCTTTAATTCTTGTGGAACGCCTAAAGGGTTAACAAAGTTTTTAAAATCAGTTTTGAGTAACTTTAGGGGTGTAGTTTCTACAATGGGGTCATTTATGGGGGTTTCCACTATGTAAGCCCCACAAAGTGACTTCAGACCTGAACTGGTCCTTTAAAAAGTGGGTTTTGGAAATTTTCATAAAAATTATAAGAATTGCTTCTAAACTTCTAAGCCTTCTAACGTCCTAAAAAAATAAAATGACATTTCCAAAATGATGCCAACATAAAATAGACATATGGGGAATGTTAAGTAATAAATATTTTATTAGGTATCACTTTCTGTTTTAGAAGCAGAGAAATTGAAATTTGGAAAATTGTGAATTTTTCCACATTTTTGGTAAATTTGGGATTTTTTCCTAAATAAAGGTGAAATTTATTGACTCAAATATATGACTATCATGAAGTACAATGTGTCACGAGAAAACAATCTCAGAATGGCATGGATAAGTAAAAGTGTTCCAAAGCTATTACCACATAAAGTGACGCATGTCAGATTTGAAAATTTTGACCTGGACATTGGGGCATCAATGACCCTTGGTCATGAAAGGGTTAAGTTTGATGCAGCGAAAAAAAGAAAAACAACTTAGATTCCAGTTCAAACCAGTTCACAGAGGAACTGGGGCAAAATGAAAATCCTTTCGATAGGACACTCACTTGTGTGGAAGTCAATTCTTTAGAAGACAGATTGACAACAGTCATTTTTTCTTCTCCACGTTGCTCCTGGTTACCGCAGGACAATTCTTGTTGCTCCGCAACCTGTCTGGACCCCCTGTGTCCACGTCCACCTCTCCTAATGCGTCGCCCCGACTTGCTGGAGTCTGTGGAGCCTGGTCTAAAAAAGACTGTTCGCCATTAGGAGAAATCTGTGTGGTCTTCCTTCTTTTCCTGATATCCTTCTGTGTATTAAACTGTCGCTCCGACTGCCAGTTATAGATATTGCCCTTTTTATAATCTTCAGTGTCTCTGCACCACTTGATTCTTTTGGATCCTCGACCATGTGCCTCAGCCCAGATGTGGCGGTGACAGGTCTAAGCTACTTAAGCGTAGGGAACTTGGCTGGATCCATAGGCTCAATAGCCTCAGACCTAATGGATTCAACATAGAATTTAACTTTGGGGAGGTTTTGTGAGGATTGGCTTGCCTCCCATGTCCAGCAGGCTATGTTACGGTGTTTTTGTGTACACACTGAGAGTATGTATTTATTTCAAAATCTGTTGGATCAACAGTAATCTTATCCCTTTTTTTGTTTCTTTCACAGATCACCTGTATTCACTATGTTGAGGGATTGAGCTCAAGGATGAAGCGGACACATCATTCTATACGGGAGGGTGATACTTCTAGCAACTATGCGCTCTCTTTGTACTAAAAATGTCTTGGTTTGTTTTTTATATGTTAAATTTTTTTTCCACTGCCGGATCCGGTGTGCACCGGGGGACTGGTCCCTGTATACGTTTTTTTGGGCCGCGATGGTGTTATTGTAATCATATCATCTCTCTGGTACAGATTTGCTCTGTGATACCTGGGTACTAGCTGGAGGAGAACCCTCCTGGGTATGAGAGCGACCAGACACCCTTGACGGATACCCCCCTGTACATCACGCTTTACCGTGGTGTTAGTGGGCTCCAGTCAGGATATAGTATGGGGACGATCTGGTTTCCGGGCCGTCTGCATTAGTCTGGATCGCAATACCCTGCTGTACTACAATGTTGGTGTCTGAATACAGGATATGGGCATCTCTCCAGTTTCTAAGATGGCGTCCTGAGATTGGATGCACATTGGGCATGCGCCGTAATGCACCTAGGCCGTACATAGTGGAGCTGTGGTGACGCAGGAGCGGAGGCCGCTTTGATGATGCTCGGCGTCCTACAGCTGCCACTGCCCCCTGTTTGATGCTACGCCGCTCCGGAGCAGTGGTATGTTCATCTTTGTCTAAACGATCGCATAGATTGGATCCCTCACCGCTAACATGTGTCCTCTGGATCGTCCCTTTGCTTCTCCCTCGGTATGTTTTTATATTCACTGGACGCATCCATCGATTGTTTACTTTTCTAATGTACCTGATCGATGGGTCCGCTCCCTCACTCAAGTATGCAAATGTTTAATATGTATGCCTGATCGATGTTCTTAGTTAGGTATGCAAATACGAGATATATGTAATTTATTTCATTTGCCCTATCATGCACTTGTACCATTGTATCTTATGTTTTTGTAATTGTTACTTTTGTAACACGCCCCCTGGGTGTGGCGTGATCACATGATCTGCACTTTGATTAACTCGCCCATATATTTGCCGTCACTTGATTTGTACCTTTGCTGGAGAAAGGCTCCGTTTTGGAGCCGAAACGTTGCACCGTATGGTTGAATAAAGAATAACCTCACCTTCATCTAGCTGGAGTGCCGTCCTTTTTCTGGATTTATTGATTGGGGTAAGAAGTCGATTCCCCTGGAACGTGCACCCATTTTTCCCATTGTAGTCAGTGCCGCCATTTTTATATATATATATATATATATATATATAAAAAATAATACGCAACAGTTTAGTTTTTACTCCTTCATACATTGCTGGTTCTTCTCCTTCATGCTCATCACTGCCCCGTGTGTCTAGGACATGTACAACTGCAGAAGATTTATCAAGAGAACAGCAGAGAGTGTTACAGATCAGCGAGTGAGTGTGGACCCACTGTGACAACCAACGTTTGCCTTTGGGCTAAACCATAAGGGAGTTATTCCCTCTTTAACCCCTGCACAGGGATCTGGACTTTGCCGCAGGGGAACAACCAGACTGCTACCACCTAGGATAGTCCCAGTATAGTTGGCAGCTGACCTACTGGGGTCAAGGTCCCTGGTGCAAGCACCAGGAGCTCAGGATACCAAGAAACACACCAAAACCAAAAGTAAGGTCTGGACAGTCACTTGATTGCTGTTTTAGAGGTCCAGGAAGCACACACAGGACAGACTGGCTGGCAGGGTGGTAGTGCAGACACAGGCATGGCAAGCTGGGTGTTGGCAAGAATACAGACAAGGGCCGACGAACTGAGTTAACTCAAGATACAAACAAAACTGAAAGTGCAGGACTGAAGAAACACTGGAAACAAAAGGCAGGAGAAATCGCAAACAAATTGAAGCACTAGCCATTGGCTGGGGAAGGATTGGCAAGCAAGGGCAACTGGCCCTTTGAGAGCGTGCGCACACCCTAAGGAGACAGACAATGGAGCACTGGGAAGCAGCAGGGAGGCGACAGCTTGCACAGAACGCCTGAACAGGACAGCGCTGGGCAGGAACCATGGGCATAACACAGAGCAGTCATTCCAATCCTCCACCCACTATGATCATGAGATTACCTTACAGTGAGAAATAAAATGACATTACTTTCCCTGTCATTCAGCTATTTTAGGACTTTGTGCTGGCTACTAGAAAAACACAACATTTTGTACTTAGAGGACCTTTCATGCGATTTTATAAAGGGAGATATATACCTGTACTTGCCGGGTACCCCCACTGATACTGCCTCCCTACTTGTTTTTTTAAAATATGGCTCCTATGGCCCGCCCGATTTCTCCGGCTCAGTATGCTAATACTGAGCATCGGCGCAATAAGGAGGAGACCGAGTCTCTCTCCGTGGGCGTCTCCTTCTCCCTGGCTGTAGCTGTCCAATCGCAGCACAGAGCGTCACAGCCAGGGAGGTTTTATCTCGCAAGTATAGGTATTTATCTACCTTAATTTAAAAAATATATAAAAATAAAAATCGCATGAAAGGTCCTCTTTAATTTTTCATTTCATACATAGTACTGTCGAAATAAGAAAATAAAAGCCAAAAGCTCTTTTTTAGGTTTATTCCCGATCAGACACACCTCATACGTCTCATCACTGCCGTTAACACCAGCAGATCTTTATAGTATTAAGTGCTACAGTTTGAGTGCAATATCACTAGAGATCAGGTGAAGAATTAATGGACCGTTTGGTACAGAAAGCTCAAGATAAATTATCTGGAACTGCCTTCAAAAGAAGGTCTGAATACGAGGGACTGCTCATCTCCACTACAAGTGCAAAGTATGCCACCCACTGTCTATGGGAGGACTTAATCTTTAAGAACCAATGGGGCCTTTACTTGATCAACCACATCTTTTCCCAACAAGGCATCCACAATGGCCAAGGCAAATTCAAAACTGGTGCCAGGTCCACGACTGGTGATGAAATGTCCATCCCTCTCCACTCTATTTTCAGAGTACTTGTAGTGATCTGAAGGAAGATGAAACCAGAGGGTTAAATAGGGAAAAATAAAACCATAAAGCGCGTGTGTGTGTGTGTATATATATATATATATATATATATATATATATATATATATATATATATATATATATACACATACAGTTGCAAGAAAAAGTATGTGAACCCTTTGGAATGATATGGATTTCTGCACAAATTGGTCATAAAAGGTGATCTGATCTTCATCTAAGTCACAACAATAGACAATCACAGTCTGCTTAAACTAATAACACACAAAGAAAAAACATTCACAGTGCAGGTGGAAAAAGTATGTGAACCCTTGGATTTAATAACTGGTTGAACCTCCTTTGGCAGCAATAACTTCAACCAAACGTTTCCTGTAGTTGCAGATCAGATGTGCACAACGGTCAGGAGTAATTCTTGACCATTCATCTTTACAGAACTGTTTCAGTTCAGCAATATTCTTGGGATGTCTGGTGTGAATCGCTTTCTTGAGGTCATGCCACAGCATCTCAATCTGGTTGAGGTCAGGACTCTGACTGGGCCACTCCAGAAGGCGTATTTTCTTCTGTTTAAGCCATTCTGTTGTAGAGCTTCAGCTGGTGGACAGATGGCCCTAAGTTCTCCTGCAAAAGGTCTTGATAAACTTGGGAATTTATTTTTCCTTCTATGATAGCAATCCGTCCAGGCCCTGACGCAGCAAAGCAGCCCCAAACCATGATGCCCCCACTACCATACTTCACAGTTGGGATGAGGTTTTGATGTTGGTGTGCTGTGCCTCTTTCTCCACACATAGTGTTGTGTGTTTCTTTCAAACAACTGAACTTTGGTTTCATCTGTCCACAGAATATTTTGCCAGTACTGCTGTGGAACATCCAGGTGCTCTTGTGCAAACTGTAAACGTGCAGCAATGGTTTTTTTTTGGACAGCAGTGGCTTCCTCTGTGGTATCCTCCCATGAAATCCATTCTTGTTTAGTGTTTTACATATCGTAGATTCGCTAACAGGGATGTTAGCATATGCCAGAGACTTTTGTAAGTCTTTAGCTGACACTCTAGGATTCTTCTTCACCTCATTGAGCAGTCTGCGCTGTGCTCTTGCAGTCATCTTTACAGGACGGCCACTCCTAGGGAGAGTAGCAGCAGTGCTGAACTTTCTCCATTTATAGACAATTTGTCTTACCGTGGACTGATGAACAGCAAGGCTTTTGGATATACTTTTATAACCCTTTCCAGCTTCATGCAAGTCAACAATTCTTAATCGTAGGTCTTCTGAGAGCTCTTTTGCGCGAGGCATCATTCACATCAGGCAATGCTTCTTGTGAAAAGCAAACCCAGAACTGGTGTGTTTTTTTATAGGGCAGGGCAGCTGTAACCAACACCTCCAATCTCATCTCATTGATTGGACTCCAGTTGGCCGACACCCGACTCCAATTAGCTCTTGGAGAGGTAATTAGTTTAGGGGTTCACATACTTTTCCCAGCTGCACTGTGAATGTTTACATGGTCTGTTCAATAAAAACATGGTAACATTTAATTCTTTGTGTGTTATTAGTTTAAGCAGACTGTGATTGTCTATTGTTGTGACTTAGATGAAGATCAGATCACATTTATGACCAATTTGTGCAGAAATCCATATCATTCCATAGTTTTTCTTGCAACTGTATATTTATATGAGGCAGACTGCTACACGTGCCTGTACAACGCACCCAAATGTAAATGGTTGAAATTTATTTTTATTTTTTTACTATTTGGCTGTGGAGAGGTCACCGCTGCAGCCACCGATTGGTTGAGTGGCATTCCCTGGCTTGTCAAAAACGGCACAGGAAATGCAGTCGGAGCAGCAGCAGATCAGAGAGAAGAGTATAAAGATCCTTTATTTTTGCAACCATTTACAGGCCATGGAACACTGATTTCATTGGACTGGTATACCCCTATAAGATATTCCCTCATGAATAGATGAGTCAAATGAGACTGTCAGCTCCCAATACTGCACTGGCTGAAGTGCCCCGGTACAATGCCAGCCACAAAACCCATAGGCAAAATGGCAAAGTAGCCAAATTACAAGTCACTAAGCAGACAGACTACTCACGGGAACTCCATCACAAGAAGATGTATTACCCCTGGACCCCATAAGGTATAGTCTGGGGATCAGCAACCTCCGGCACTCCAGCTTTTCTGAAAATACAACTCTCAGACTCCACCTTTCACTTCTATGGGAGTTACAAGAACAGTCAAGTACGTGTGCATGCTGGGAGTTGTAGTAGTAGAGTGCCAAAGGTTGCTGATCCATAGTATAGTGATAAAGGACACAGTACCTCCAGTCATCATTTTGTCTTTAGCCAGGGGATGTGTAGTCACACTTCTTCCAAATCCTACTCCATGAGCCAGCAGCGCAGTTGGACCTATGAACAGTAAAGATTATAAATTACTTAACGGTAATAGTTTTTTCCTCTAGCCTCCACAGCGGCATGGATTCATAGGAGGATACCCCGCCTCCCCTAGGGACAGGAAACAACGTGGAGATCTTTAAATAGCCCCCTCCCCTAACCTGCTCCTGTGACAGACTGAGAAACTCTGAAAAAGGATGCAACATAATGTTATTTATCTATTTTTCAAATAAATCAAAATACGGCATCAAATTATTACATAAATGTGGGTGGAAAATTTCCCGTGTTGCTGTGGAGGCTAGAGAAAAAAAAAAAAACAATTACAGGCAAGTTGTTGTAATCTTTCCAAACGCCTCCACAGCTGCACGCGTTTATAGAAGGAATAACAGAGAAATTAAATGACTAGGGTGGGACCACTGCAGATTACACTCTGCAAGAAAACGATAAGTCCCTATTTTTTTTTTTTTTTTAAAACATCTAAAAATCGATAGTGTAAAAAAAAAATAAAAAAAAAAAAATATAAAAAAAAATTAATAAAAAGGAGGTCGAAGGCGAAGACCAGGTGGCTGCCTGGCATATTTGTCCCAGAGAGACGTCCCCCGACTCTGCCCAGGAAGCTAAGACTGATCGAGTTGAATGAGCTTTTAGTCTCTTTGGAGGAATGACATCTTTGAAGCTGTAGCAAAAAAGGATTGCTGATCCATCTTCCGATGGTGGTCTTGCTTGCCGCTTGTCCTCTATTTGGCCCAGCAAACTGAATGAAGAGTCTGTCTGTCTTCCTGAGAGTTTGTGTTGTCTTAAGGTAAGCTAACACACATCTGCGAACATCCAGATTATGAAAACGCCTCTCTTCCAGACAACCTGCCGAAGAACTGAACGATGACAACGAAACTTCTTGCAGACAGTGAAATTTTGAGACAACCTTAGGTAAAAAAGAGGGAGAGTGTTTCAGCACTATCCTGTCATCTCTTACAGTTAGATTGGGAGGTCTACATGAAAACGCTTGTATTTCGCCCACTCTTCTAGCTGTAGTAATTGCAATGAGGAAAATAGTTTTAAACAGACAGCAATCTTAAAGGAATTTCAGATAACGGCTCAAATGGGGAAATCGATTAAAACTGACAATACTAAATTTAGGTCTCAAGTAGGGACTGTGGTTCTGACTATAGGTTCATTTCTCCGTTCCCCTTTTACAAATCTTTTAGGAAGATGTAGATCTGCCAACTTTGTATCTAGAAAGGCACTTAGAGCTGAGATATGGACTTTATCGATACTGACTTTTAAACCTTTGTTTAGGCCTTCTTGCAGGGATTCTAGAATGACAGATACCTCTAGGGCCTCAGCTGATTTTAAACTATCTTTGGAAAATTTTAAAAAAGCCTCCCAGACTCTATGGCAGGTCTGGCCAACCTGTGGCTCTCCAGCTGTTGTAAAACTACAATTACCACCATGCCCTGCTGTAGGATGATCGTTGTAGGCTGTCTGGGCATGCTGGGAGTTGTAGGTAAATCTTAGATATTATAGGTTTTAGACTACATAAAATAGTACAAATTCCCGCCTCCAAAAGACATTTTTTCCTCAACAATTCCTGCTCAGGTTCCAAGCTGCCAGACGTAGTTGTGCTGACTTGGGGTGTAAGACTGGACCCTGATGAAGGTCTGGAAGAGGCGGCAGAATCCAATAATCCCCTGCTGACATGTTCAATAGTGGGGGAAACCAAGATCCTCTTGGCCAATATGGAGCAACTAGGATTAGTTTGGACTTTTCTTGTAACACTTTTGACAGAATTTTGGGTATTAGGACAAACAGGGGAAATGCGTACAGGATCTCGTTCAGCCAAGGATGGGAGAGTGTATCCACGAACAAAGGACGATCTTTGTAGGATAGGGAACCAAATTTATCCGTCTGTTATCTGCCAGGTCACAAACAGGTCTAGGTGTGGTATCGATCACTGTTATCTGAAGAAAAAACTGTCGATTTAAACTCCATTCTCCTTCTCTCAAGGTATCTTTGCTTAGAAAATCTGTGATCCTGTTGTCTTTTCCCCTTATATGGGCTGCCGTAAAAGACTGTATATTCCTTTCTGCCCATTGAAAGATTTTTCTTCATACCTTTGCTAAGGATGCAGTTTTGGTACCTCCCTGTTTATTCAGGTAGGTGACTGTAGTGATGTTGTCTGATAGGATTTTTATATCTCTTCCTTTTACTTCCAAATGAAGGGCTTCCCACACTGCCGATAACATCCCCTGTGCTACAGACAGGTCTGAATGAGACCCCTAACCGGATCTGCTGGCGTCTGTTAGGTTTCTTTTGTCTAGCCACCATATTAAAGAGTATTTTACTTGCTGAGGGACTCACTTTCTTTTCTAACGAGAATATGCTTTTGTTCCAGTTTTTTTTTTAAAGAACGCTTGTAGGACCCGAGAGTATGCTTGTGCCCATCTTACTGCAGGGATTGAAGATGACATAAGGCCCAGCACCTTCATCACTACCCGAATAGCCACTCTTCTCCTGCTCAGAAACTGAGAAAATTCTTGGTTGATTTTTGATAGCTTTTCTACTGGTAGGAAAAAGTCCAACAGCATGCCAAGAAAAACCTTCCTCTTTTTGGCATGAAGATCTGATTTTTCTAGATTTACAATCCAGCCTCGGTCTTTCAGTTCAAGTGATTCTCCAATTTTTATTTTTAATTTTGCAATGAGGAAATCATCCAGATAAGGGATAACAAGTATCCCTTTCCGATGTAGACTTGCTACTACCTCTGACATCATCTTTGAGAAGACTCTGGGGGCTGACGGTAGGCCAAAGGGAGGGACCTGGAATTGAAAATGGAACACCTTTTTCCCCAACTGAACTGCAAACCTTAGATATTTGTGATGACCGCTGCATATAGGGATATGATAATATGCATCTGTCAGATCCAAGGTTGCCATATAAAAAAAGTCTTTCCCGAGAAGATTTATTGTAGATTTTATCGTTTCCGTATTTTGAAACGCTTGTACTGGACCTGACAATTTAGACCTTTTAAATTTAGAATTGGGCTGTGAGAGCCATTTGGTTTTCTCACTAGGAATATTGGGGGGGGGGGGGGGGGAAGCATGTCTCTTCTCCAGGTGGAACAGGAAAGATGGCTTTTTTTTCTGAAGCAGAATCATCAGTTGATTTATAAGTACTGACTGATCTTTTTTTTAGCTCCTTGGTAATGCAAAAAAACATTTTGAGAAGGGGAGGAAAATTCTATTTTTAGACCTGACGATATTACATCTAATACCCAGGGGAATCTGGAGATTTTTATCCAGGGTGGAAAAAAAAAGTTTTAGCCTTCCTCCTACTGCACTTCTGGAGTCATTGATTGCTAGGTTTTTGGGAGGAATTTGCTGGGTTAAAGAGAAATCTGTCTGTCATCTTCCTGAAAAAAATCTTTTTTCTGGTCCTGCCTGCCCCTTGTGGAGGAGCCGAAATTTTGTCTTTGACGAAAAGTTTTGGGTTCTGACGGAAAACCTTTTTTCCCCATTTGTGGCATTTTCAAGGATATCATTGAGTATGGACCCGAATACTGTCTCCTCCACGAGAGATACCGCATAATTTATTTTTAGGCTGAACCCCCTGACCATGACCTCAGCCACACCGCTCTTCTAGTGGCATTAGAGAAGGCTGCAGATCTGGCCGCCAGTTTTACATCATCTACAGAGGCATCTGCCAGAAAATTTGCTGCCTGTTTAAACAAGGAAGCAATAATATCTTCTCTTGGGGTTCCTGCCACTAAATGCTCCTCCATCTGGTTAATCCAAATGGCCATGGACCTGGCAGTATAAGTGGCTTCTACACTTGGTCTTAAAATGGCCATAGAAGCTTCCCAAGATCTTTTTAAAAGAGCTTCACTTTTTTTTGTCTATGCCTACATCCTCAAAAGGGAGAGCAGATTTTTTTTATTTTTGCTACCGCAGCATCAACTTTAGGACATTTATCCCAAAGGGTAGTATCCTCTTCAGAAAACGGATAATTCCTTTTAAAAATCCTGGAGACCCCAGGCTTTTCTCTGGGTCAGTCCATTTTTTATTAATAAAGTCTGATAATATTAGAATGCAGGGGAAAAACCCTTTTCCTCCCCCCCCCCCCCCAAGCCTCTAAACATAAGGTCCTGTATGGATTTTGGTTGTTTAGAGTCTTCCAGATTTAAGGTCGCTCATATGGTTTTTAAAAGAGAATCTGTCTCTTCAATGGAGCAAAGGGGACGACCGGACTCTTCTTCAGAGGAATCAGAGTCAGATCCGGAAAGTAACTCCCCTTCATACTTGCAAATCTTCCTCCTGCAGATCTATTTCAGAAGAGGCAGACATTGCTGACATGGGAGGTGGAAGGTTTTTGAGATGTGGATACCAATTTACGGTCCACAGCGCTGCTCACTTCCTCTTTGATAATGTTTCTGATATTATCCCGAAGGGAAGGAGATTCTTCTGATACAATTTTTTCCAAACATTTTACACAGAGGGGTTTTTTTATGACTGGGAGGCAGTCCCTTTTTGCAAATTGAAAATTTTTTGGTACGCTGAGAAGTTTCAGCTGATTTTGCGCATCCCTGACCTGGGGGAATATATAAAAATAAAAAATAAATTCAGAGGGAAGCAGCCCACCGAGATCTCGTCTGCGATCACATGACCCGCCCGTCCTATCGCGATGACGCGCACGGACGCTGCCTCCACTGGAGGACTTATGCCAGAGAAGCAGGAAGGGCCTCACCGCAAGCCCCGCGGCCCTGTTCTCCGCCCAGCACACTAGGAAGTGCTCCTTGGAAACTTCAGCTGGGCATTCAAGAAAACTCCTGCCGGTGTGTGCCCCTTCCAGGAGGATCTCCACACATCCCAGAGGGACAGGAAACAGCTGGAGCAGGTAAGGGGAGGGGGGCCATTTAAAGATCTCCACATTGCTTCCTGTCCCTAGGGGAGGCAGGGTATCCTGCTATGAATCTGTGCCGCTGTGGAGGTGTTTGGAAAACATACATTACCAGTCTATGGGCAGGATGCCCAGGATATACATGAGCCTGCAGCCTCTGGTCCCCCTACTTTGGCTGAACGTCTACCAAAACTATGCTTTCCATTGCCGTTTAGAGATTAACGAATTTCAGGTTATGAAATTAGTTTATGCTTTGTTTACTGGTAAAAGGTGAATTGCGTTATGGATTCCGTTACCATGGACCATAACGCAATTCTTATTCTTTCCGTCATAATAGAAGTCTATGGGCTGCAAAACAGATCCGTTCCGTTTCCGTTATGCTCCCCTGAGAATTTTAAAAACCATCAACCAGTCTAGTTGCATGTCCGCCATACTTAGATTAGTGACCCACAATGATTTTGGGTCCCCCCCCCCCCATCTGACGGTGCAGTATAACAGACTACGCTTCTGCAAACGACACTGCAGCTGTGGTGCCTTATAAGGATTTCAATCAAGCCTTTTTTTTTTTTTAAGGGTTTGAACTTATTGGCCCAGGCCTAAACATGCTTTTTGGGACCTCCTTTATTCTTAAAGCAGACCTCCTAGCTTAACACGTCAACCAGAGCACTGGAAATCCCATGTGAGGTGCATAGTGCAGACCTTCGGACTAGGATGCCATATAGCTAATAAGCCTCAATTACAGCAGACCACTTCAGTATTAAAGGGCATCTGTCAGCAGATTTGTACCTATGACACTGGCTGACCTGTTACATGTGGACTTGGCAGCTGAAGGCATCTGTGTTGGTCCCATGTTCATATGCGTCCGCATTACTGAGAAAAATGAGGTTTCAATATATGCAAATGAGCCTCTAGGAGCAACTGGGGCGTTGCCGTTACACCTAAAGGATCATCTCTCTATGCAACTGCCACACCCTCTGCAGTTTGACAGGGCCACGCAGTCTAAATGTGATCATGCCAAGCCCTGACTTCCCCTAAAGTCAATCAAAGTGGAGAGGGTGCAGCAGCTACAGGGACAGCAGAGCCACTAGGTGTAACAGCAACGCCCCCGTTGCTCCTAGAGGCTCATTTGCATATATACAATAATTTTTCTCAGAAGTGCGGGCACAAATGAACATGGGGCCAACACAGATGACTTCAGCCGCCAAATGTACATGCGCCAGGTCAGCCAGTGCCATAGGTACAAATCTGCTGACAGATGCCCTTTAAGATTGCATAGCCAAGCAACAAAGTGCCGGCAGTCTCCTGGAATAAATATTCATGATGCATTTAAATAAATGTATAGGAGAGAACAAATGCTGGTGGAGAGTCTAGAGGCTGCCATCCTACAGCAGGAGAAGGAATCGTGAGGGCCTATAGGTCATACAAAGGAGAGAAGTCTGCTATAAGAGGACACATGAGCCCTTACCAGGATTTTTTTCTCATAGTCTGGATGATATGGACTCCCTTTTAAGTTCTGTAAGTTGTGAAGTGCATCTTCCATGGATCCGATTTTATTTTTTTAACAGATCCCACAGATGATCAGATTAAGATCTAAGGCAATATAGGGGCCAAGTCATCACCTGCACTTTGACAGGTTCCTTATACCATTCCTGAATTTCTGCAGTGTGGACGCCCCATTATCCCGCTGAAAGGACCCTGCCATTATGGTATACCGCTGCCAAGGAGGGTGAACTTTGTCTTTACAATGTTTAGGTAGGTGGTACATTGCCCAAGGCATCACACTGCCTCCCACCGTGTATCCTAGTACAAACTCTTCCCCGGTAAGCGATGCACACGGACCCTGCTGTCCACATAGCTCAGTACTTCTCTTGCTCAGGTTATCCACATATTAGCACCAGACGCTGCATAGTAACCCAGCACTTTAGATGGCTAAATGCTTCCTAAGAACGCAGTCATCCCTAAAGACCCCACCGCCCTGTCCATAGGGAATAACAGAACCCACGAGGCCGCAGTTATGATGCACAGCAAACATCTGACCCCGCCAGCAACAGATAAAGTAGCATAAAATACAGACAAGATGCTCCCAGCCTGCCTTATTCCACTGTGGTGTAATAACCATGAATAGAGAACGCAGCGCTAACCTCAATGACCATGAGGGATACAAAGTACCGTATTTCTCGCCCTATAAGACACAGGAAGAGGGCCAGGATAGCAGCGCATCTTATAATGCAAATAGTAATGACTGCCTCCACTATAGAAGTGCTCATTAGTACAGTAGGACCAGGGAGCGGTGAATATGGCGGTGCTGGCTTTACTCACGGGTATTCTTCTCCAGGGGTGCTGGCGCTTTAGCGGTGTCCTGATAGGATATGTAAACGCACAGTATAACCCAACACTATGTAATATCAGGTCACCGTGCTGTAGGAAGAGTGCGCTGATCTCATGGGTGGCAGCAACATCTGGAGCAGGGGAGGTACATTTATTTTTTGTCTGATCTGGGACTGCTGAAAAATAATTTTTCTTATTTTCCTCTAACCTTAGGTGAGTCTTATGAGACGGGAAATATAGTAAATGCCATTCTGCAAAAAAATTTAAAATAAAAAAATGCGCCTAATAAATGCCATTCAGTGGCATGAAAAAAAAGGTACGAATGACCCTATGTTTGGATTCCCAAGTCCATCAGCTAATGGATTGAGATGGCAGCTGGTGGCATAAGAGCGGCCCCAGGTCTGCCATCAGTAGCTCCCCATTAGGAACACAGTGAAAAAGTGGTGCCGCTTGTCTCAGTAGATCAGAGGAACGAAGGAATTCCTGCCAATAGAGAATTTGTACTCCCTCTTCTTCGTTCCCCTGATCTACAGAGACCAGCAGCGCCACTTCTTTTTCACCTTGTTCCTGGTCTCCATGTCTGCTCAGTTCTCTGTCAGTGGTGGGAGATATTAAGACGCGCAGCAGAGTGTTGTGCCTCCTGCACAACCATTTCAGGTGAGCATCTTCTCCGCTTGCTCCAATTCCTTTTTCAAGTGGTCCTCCCAATGTGCGCTCCTCTTTTCTCTTAGATATCCCCCTAGTAGACCATGCCACAACCCCTGAAGGCACATCAGACAAAGGAAACGTGTCCATACCAGCACATATTGCAGCAATGAAACCCTTCTTGGCATCTTGTTCTTGTAAAACCTCCTTCACTGCAGGAGACTGGAAGAGAAAAAATGAAACATTACTTCATGTATTCTAAGTGAAGCATTCCCCAAATATGTGCGATTAGCAGGGACTCCGCACTTGAGCCTGCTGTGGTGAACCCTGCACATCTTGCATTACATAGATGGCCATTTTTCTGAGTATCCGCCGTGTGATAACACTACCCCCCACAAGTTCGGCTAAACCCCAGGAGTCAGAGAGGCAGCTCCTGTCTCAGTGAAAGGGAATTGTTGGGCGGAGGAGGTAGCCAAAAATCACTGGATTTATACAGCACCCAATACTTGCCCAGTTTGCAGTTGAGAACACCTTCAGCCCCCACCCCCCACCCCCCAAAAAAAATTACAAAAAAATAAATAAAAAATGTGTAGGAATAATACCTCCGACAGGTTCTGGGCACCGAGATTACCTCCGGGGAGCACTACAACATCATACGGGCCCTGGAAGGAAGAGACACTGATGAAAGACCAGACAAACCCAGCATCTCAAATACATACTGTAGAAAACACCAACATTTTTGGTGTCTGCCTAGGAGTCAATTTTATTTCAACACATTTTTAGGGGCCCACCATAAATCATGGGCCACATTAAAGGGGTTTTGCCATTAACTAATTTTCACCAAGTGCGTTTTCATCAATTACTTTTTTCCCCAATTTACATCCTTTGCAGTTTTCTCCTATCCCCCATGCTTGAATCCCACTTCCTGGTTTGTCATGTGACTGCTGTCCCGTTATGCCTTAGGGCAGTGAACTGTGTGCTGACATCAGCAGATCATGTGACACTAACCACGCCCCTTGTTCTTACCAATGACGCTTCCTACGGCCTACATTAGGCTACTTTCACACTTGCGTTCGCAATTCCGCTCGTGAGCTCCGTTTGAAGGAGCTCACGAGCGGACGCGAACGCCTCCGTCCAGCCCTGATGCAGTCTGAATGGAGCGGATCCGCTCAGACTGCATCAGTCTGGCGGCGTTCAGCCTCCGCTCCGCTCGCCTCCGCACGGACAGGCGGACAGCTGAACGCTGCTTGCAGCGTTCAGCTGTCCGCCTGGCCGTGCGGAGGCGAGCGGATCCGTTCAGACTTACAATGTAAGTCAATGGGAACGGATCCGTTTGAAGATGAGCCCATATGGCTCAATCTTCAAGCGGATCCGTCCCCCATTGACTTTACATTGAAAGTCTGAACGGATCCGCTCAGGCTACTTGCGAACTTAGAAATTTTTCTAAGTTATTAATGCAGACGGATCCGTACTGAACGGAGCCTCCGTCTGCATTAATATGATCGGATCCGTTCAGAACGGATCCGATCAAGCGCAAGTGTGAAAGTAGCCTTACAAGCCTCCGGTGCAGGATGTAGCCTACAGCAACTGAATATCAATATAGCTATGACATAGGGTGCGCTGGTAGGGGGATAACTTTAGAATAAGGCAGTTGATGGTAGTTGGGGACAGCTATATAACGGCGATATCACATGGGCGGGATTATACATTTATATTAGTGGCACACCACCATGGTGCAGCCATTGCTCCAGGTTCCTACAATGGGGATGGTTCATCAAAACAACCAATCATTTTAAAGGGGTAATTTCATGCCATACCACTAAAATACACCATCGCTTTATGATCACTGGTGGTCTGACCTCTGGGGCCCCCACAACCCACCGAATGAAGGCAGATTTAGTGCTATAGCCCTTCTAAGCCTTCAGTGCACAGCGATGCTCCTAGCCACCAGGCTGTGTGGACAGCTGCAGTCGGCCCCCATTGACTTGAATAGCCCACCATGCAGTTCCCTGCACAGTGGCTGGTCGCGGTATGAAGGCGATTTGGAGCCAAATCAATGCAGTGGCTACTTCATGCTCAAGACTGGCAAGTGTTCCAGAGGCCTTACCCGCCACCAATCAATCTGCCATCACGACATCAGTGAGAGATCACTATAAAAACTATAGGACCAGGTACGCCGTGTCATGGCTTGTGCAGGACCAAAGGGGAAGGAGCATGACACAGGGTCATAGTCCACCCTCTCAGAACCTGTACCAGGCATGTTACAGTGCTGCAGTTTTGCCTGGAGTGCTCCTTTAATTTGAAACGAACCCCACTCACTTTTAAACAACCATTTTACTTTGCATATCCTCTGTTTTACTCACTTTGTCTTGATCCCACCTGTGAACGGGTGACAGGTAGCTGATCAGGGGGGGTCTGACTGCTGGGACCCCCATCGATCACTAGAATGGGGTGATGGCCACACATGCACACTGCTGCTCCAGCAGAGTACAGCTCTCAGCCATCTATAGAGAACGAATGGAGAAGAAGCGTGCATGCGTGGCCATCACTCCAAGACCCCATTCGAGTGATATATGGGGGTCCTGGTGGTCCAACCCCACTGACCAGATACTGGTTACCTATCCACAGGATTGGTGATATTTTTGCATTTGCCTTTTTAGCACTCAATTGCTTAAAGGGGCCGTCCAGGTGTTTAATATTGATAGCCTATCCTCAGGATAGGTCCCCAACAGCCTAGGTGCAACTCAGTCCCACTCTAGTGAATAGGCTTGGGCTGCAATACCAAGCGTAACCACTGTACGGTGGACGGCGCTGTTCTTGGTAAACTGCAATGGGGCTGCAGTGCTCAAAGGAGGGCTGCAGCCTCTTTAAACTGCTTATCAGCCTGGGTGCTGGAAGTCGGACCCCCACCAGGCTATACGCCTCAGCCGTCTCTCAATGCTTGTTTAACTGGCAGCAAATTAAGTCAGCTACGTGTGCATGCGTTTGCACGTCTGCAGCAAAACTAATCCAGAACCGCTCAGGTCTAGACGTCCCGTAGTAAATCTCCTCCGGTGCATCGAACAATCTCATCTCCAGCACTTAAGAGGTTAAACTGTAGATGGGAAAATAACTGGCAGAAGAAGACTTCCTAAATTAGCCTGAGCCACGTCCCCCGGAGTGCCAAACATTCTGACCTTTAGAGCCGTCTGCGCCATTCACCTTTGTCATATAGAAGCTAAAATGTAATCAAACTGGGGGGGGGGGGGGGGGATAAATCCCCAGTGTGGACACTGGCCAAGGGCAGCCGTAAAATGGTCGACAGTTATGAGCAAAATGAAAACCACAGAAAATAATGGGATAGGCCTTCTAATGGCGGGGGAAGGGCAGCACAACTATTGCTCTTAGGCTCAATAAGAACAGTGCGACATCTCAGGAGAAGCCTTCAGTGCCAGGGCGCCAAACGTGACAAGACCGCCTCTGTGGCACTTGTGGTCTTTGGCTTGATAAACACCATCCCGCATGGTCATCCTAGGTAGGAATGCCTGGCTTGCTCTGCCCATCATCTATATAGTGCACTTAGCAGTAGATTCCCTTCATAGCGTCTCTGAACCAGAAAGAGGCCATTTCTCTCACTGATCGAAAAGGGGGTCGTCTCAAATCAAGACAAGCTTGCCCACTTAGGGAATATAGACATCATAGAAGGTTGTGCCCCACTGGGACCCCCTCTATATGGGCCAGAACTGGGAGCTGCCCTTGCCATGGACGCTAGGTTGGCTGTGTCTTCCCTAGGTGAGTCGGTTGTTTGCGGAGGACGACCTCTAATGGAAAGTGTTTGAGGTCACATCACCCCCGGGAACAATGGAGGAGCCATAGTCCTGCTAGGAGCTCAACAGGTCATGGCTGCTTTCTTATCAAAACAGCGCCACACCTGTCCACAGGTTGTGTGTAGTACTGCAGGTCAGTTCCACTCACTTCACTGAGATACAATACCACATACAACCCATGGACACAGGTGGCGCTGTCCTGGGAAGAAAGCAACCACCTATGAAGAGAATTAGGATCTAGTATCCAAAATTGCCGACCGATGCAAGAGGTCCCCCGCTCCCATCCACATGGGCCAGCACTGGTACAGCCCCCTGACTTACCTTTGTCCGGGCTTCCTCTAGGCTGGTGTCAGGACAGATGACCACGTCTCTGCTGCACTGAACCGGATCTTTCCCCGTCAATCCCGCAACCGTCACAATGATCTGTTCGGTACAAAAAATAATGGAAATTACCAGATGGCGGCTGACTGGGCCTCATTTTGGGATTCTGAAAGGATTTTTACAAGTATTTTCACCCTATTGGTGCACTTTGACGGAATAAAGGGAAACCCTACATCGCCTGCCCCCTCTATTAGCGAGAGACCAGCCTTCAATCACCTAAATGAAGGCCAGCTATTCCAGTGGGTGCTCGGCAGAGCTCGTGGCCTCAGCCATGTATGGCAACTGCGCCAATCACTGGAATCGGAAAACATGCTGTGGGTGAGACCATTGGTCCTATACAATAAGACCCCAAAAGCTATAGGGGTCTCTTCTTATTACCCTCTCATAGCACAGGACTACACTACAAGTGATAAGCCACGCCTACTCGGATGAAGCCACGCCCACGGCGCTATATAAATATCCATCACGTGAAGGGGTAGAGCGCCCTCTTATGGTACAGCGCGTCCTTTACCAGCAGCACAGATAAGGGGGCCGGTTTATTAGGCAGTGTGTGGCCTCTGTACACATGGCAGTGAGCCAGCAGCTGCGCCACTCACCCCGGCTCTCCTCATCACATCGGTGGGTATGACGGTCTCCATCTCCTCGGCCCCCTTGGCCAGGATCACCAGGGCTCTCTTACCGGCCATGACGCTGCTACGACGATCAGTCTGAAAGCACGGCACTTCCAGCAACACACCCCCTATAACCAAGACTACGGAGAACCACTAGGGACAAACGTGCAAAACGCGATGCTTCAAATAGATGTTTTTATCGCCATCTTGTGGTCGAGTCTAAGTATTACAGGTGACTGCGTTATACAGTATGTGCCTACATGGTGATTGGCTCCTTCTTTTGGCTGGGGCTCCTGGGCAGTTTACAGTTAGTGTATGTTCAGTGATTTCCATTGGCAGGGGGGATCTCAAGTCTCCCGGACATTCAGGGAGTCTCCCGCTATTAGATAGTGGCTCTCTGACGCCCGCATGTGAAACAATATATCCCAGAAAGGTTTACTTGCAGTAAACCATTCCGGCAACCTGTAGCAGTGTCCCCTTCTCGGCGCGTGCGCACAGTGCAAGAAGAAGCCGATGCCAGCAGTCCGCAACGGCGCATCAGGCTGAGCCTGTGTGCACGCGCGGGAGGAGGGAGAGGCGGCACTGAGGAGTAGAAGGCGGCGCTGGGCACGTACGACATACGGTCCGTAAAAAAAAAAACGGAACGGTCACGGAATAAAAATACGTTTGTGTGCATGAGGCTTTACATGGCCTCTACATGACCTTATTTCTACATGATCAGGCCTCATGCACACAACCGTATGTATTTAGCGGTCTGCAAAAAACGGATTTGCAAAAAATACAGATGACGTCCATGTGCATTCCGTATTTTACGGAACAGCTGGCCTCTAATAGAACAGTACTTTCCTTGTCCGTAATGCACACAATAATAGGACGTGGGGGGAAAATGTCCCTGCGTCTTATGGGGTGAATACTAATGAGCGCTTTCATTAAGGAAGCGCTCATTAGTACCAGAGAACCAGGAAGCAGTGAAGGCTCCATACTAACCGCTTCCTGGTCCTCAACTGTGCACAGCGTGAGGGCGCTCTGTGACCTCACGCTGTGAGCGCCGGTTCACAGCTCAGCCGAATGAGAAGAATGAAGAGCGCGGGCAGTGTGGAGCGGCAGCGTCCGGAGCAGGAGAGGTAAGTGATTTTTTATTTTACCGTATATACTCGAGTATAAGACGAGTTTTTTGGCACATATTTTTGTGCTCAAAAGGCCCCCTCGTCTTATACTCGAGTCTACTATCTTACTTTGTCTTTGCTCCGGTAATAGCAGGCAGTGCGGGGGGCGGCGCTCACTCACTGACGTCACGCGCCTGCGCCCCCTAGTGGGTGCAGGCGCGTGATGTCAGTGAGTGAGCACCGCTCCCCGCACTGCCTGCTATTACCGGAGCAAAGACAAAGTAAGATAACCAAAGTTAAAGGTTACTGATAAATACTACTTTATAAATATACTGCTGTGAGAGCGTCGGGGAGGGGGATCTGTGGATGGCACTGTAGGGGGATCTGTGGATGGCAGTGCCATCCACAGATCCCCCTACAGTGCCATCCACAGATCCCCCCTCCCCTAAACAGTGCCATCATGGCACTGTTTAGGGGAGGGGGGATCTGTGGATGGCACTGTTTAGGGGGATCTGTGGATGGCACTGTTTAGGGGGATCTGTGGATGGCACTGTTTAGGGGGGATCTGTGGATGGCACTGTTTAGGGGGGACTCGGGGGAGATCTGTGGATGGCACTGTTTAGGGGGGAGATCTGTGGATGGCTCCCTGTATTTAATGCAGAGTGTGTGTGCATATAATGCACACACTCTGCATTAAATACAGGGAGTCAGACTCCCATCAATTTGAGTCACCCTCTTGCAGATGTGTGTATATAATGTAGAGTGTGTGCATTATATACACATACACTTTGCATTATAGCTGCATTTCCCACCCTAGTCTTATACTCGAGTCAATAATTTTTCCCATTTTTTGGGGGGTAAAATTAGGGGCCTCGGCTTATACTCGGGTCGGCTTATACTCGAGTAAATACGGTATCTGATCTGGGGGCTGCAGGCTGCATAAATGAAGCTGGGGGCTGCAGGCTGCACAAATGAAGCTGGGGCTGGGGGCTGCATAAATGGGGCTGGGGGCTGCATAAATGAAGCTGGGGCTGCGGGCTGCATAAATGAAGCTGGGGGCTGCAGGCTGTATAAATGAAGCTGGGGGCTGCAGGCTGCATAAATGAAGCTGGGGGCTGCAGGCTGCATAAATGAAGCTGGGGGCTGCGGGCTGCATAAATGAAGCTGGGGGCTGCGGGCTGTATAAATGAAGCTGGGGGCTGCAGGCTGTATAAATGAAGCTGGGGGCTGCAGGCTGTATAAATGAAGCTGGGGGCTGCAGGCTGCATAAATGAAGCTGGGGGCTGCAGGCTGTATAAATGAAGCTGGGGGCTGCAGGCTGTATAAATGAAGCTGGGGGCTGCGGGCTGTATAAATGAAGCTGGGGGCTGCAGGCTGTATAAATGAAGCTGGGGGCTGCAGGCTGTATAAATGAAGCTGGGGGCTGCAGGCTGTATAAATGAAGCTGGGGGCTGCAGGCTGTATAAATGAAGCTGGGGGCTGCAGGCTGTATAAATGAAGCTGGGGGCTGCGGGCTGTATAAATGAAGCTGGGGGCTGCGGGCTGTATAAATGAAGCTGGGGGCTGCAGGCTGTATAAATGAAGCAGGGGGCTGCGGGCTGTATAAATGAAGCTGGGGGCTGCGGGCTGTATAAATGAAGCAGGGGGCTGCAGGCTGTATAAATGAAGCAGGGGGCTGCAGGCTGTATAAATGAAGCTGGGGGCTGCAGGCTGTATAAATGAAGCTGGGGGCTGCAGGCTGTATAAATGAAGCTGGGGGCTGCAGGCTGTATAAATGAAGCTGGGGGCTGCAGGCTGTATAAATGAAGCAGGGGGCTGCAGGCTGTATAAATGAAGCTGGGGGCTGCAGGCTGTATAAATGAAGCTGGGGGCTGCAGGCTGTATAAATGAAGCTGGGGGCTGCAGGCTGTATAAATGAAGCTGGGGGCTGCAGGCTGTATAAATGAAGCAGGGGGCTGCAGGCTGTATAAATGAAGCTGGGGGCTGCAGGCTGCATACATGAAGTTGAGGGCTGCAGGCTGCATACATGAGACTGGGGTCTGCATACATGGTCTCATTGAGGGTCTGATTAACATTGGGGGTCTGATCAATTATTTTTTTCCCATTGTCCTACTCTAAAACCTAGGTGCGTCTTATGGGGCAAAAAGTATGGTACTGTTCTATGAAGGGCCAGCTGTTCCATTCCGCAAAATACAGATGTCATCCGTATTTTTTGCGGATCAGTTTTTTGCGGACCGCAAAATACATACAGTCGTGGGCATAAGCCCTTATTCTGAGGGTCAGTACGATTATGGCAATACCAAACATGTATAGGTTTATGTGGTTTTTTTTTTACATAACAATAGCACATCTCAATATGTCGCCAGAGCTGATGTAGCTGTATAGAGCTTGTTTTTTGCGGCTCGAGATGTAGTTTTCATTGGTACCATTTTTTGGGGTAGATGGGACTTATTGATTAACATTTATTTTATGGGGTGAGGGTGATTAGGAAAAAAAAACTATTCTGTACTTTTGTTTTTTGTTAACATTGTTAATAGGGAAGTAAATAAATAAACGTTATCATTATTATTTACTTTTTATGGGGGGGGGGAATGTAAAAAAAAAAAAAAAAAAAACTTTTTTAAACTGTAAAGGTTATTTATTAGTTCCACCAGAGGACATCACTTTTCTTATGCACTGGAAGGCCTCATGCACATGGCCATTTTGGCGGCTCGGATGCATACCCATTCACTTCAATGGGGCCGCAAAAGATGCGGACAGCACTCTGTGTGCTTAAAGATAGAAGTCGGGCGGCACTGCTATTGTGGGTGCACGATCCGTGGGTGTCCCCCAGATACTTGATATGAAGAAAAGGTCGGCACTCCTTCTGGTATGATTTTCAATATTTTATTCGCCACTCTTGGATAGAGGTGACGCGCGTTTCGACACGTACAAGTGCCATTCGGTGCCACTTGTACGTGCCGAAACGCACGTCACCTCTATCCAAGAGTGGCGAATAAAATATTGAAAATCATACCAGAAGGAGTGCCGACCTTTTCTTCATATCAGCACTCTGTGTGCTGTCCGCATCCGTTGCTCCATTCCGGGGCCCTGCAAAAAAAAAATAGCATGTCCTATTCTTGTCCGTTTTGCGGACAAGAATAGGCATTTCTACAATGGGCCGCCTGTTCCGCAAATTGCAGAAGGCACACAGACGGCTTCTGTTTTTTTTGTGGACCGCAAAAAGCGAAACGGTCGTGTGCATGAGGCTGTATACCTTGTGTGCAGAAGGCAGGGACTGAACAGCGTTCTGGGCCAAAGAAAGTGCTGTGCGTAGAAATAGAGTAAAATTGCCTGTAAATGTGTCTGACGCTTGTACAGTTGGCACTGTGACCTCTGCTGCTGACCACAGTGTTTCTTAAAGGTGGTCCTTATCTCCTATTTCTAGAATCTCGCACATTGCTATCAGGCAGGTGCCCCTAGCAGCCCGAACGTTGCATCTGTACTAGTTGTTGGACCTCTCTGACACACATCTGGTCGCTTAGAATTCCGACAACTCACCCAACCACAGCAGAAAAACAGGGTTTTATACCCAAACTATGGTCCATGCGGGTGGAGAACCCTGCACCTGTGGTCGACGTGGTGTGGCCACTCCTTCTCCTGTACCTATATGGCATCTGCAGCCACTTTTTTAACCCCTTAGTGACCAAGCCTGTTTGGGCCTTAATGACCAAGCCAAATTTTGGAAATCTGACATGTGTCATTTTGGCTTAGAATAACTTTGTAACGGTTTTGCACATCAAAGTAATTCTGACATTGTTTTCTCGTCATATATTGTACTATACTTAGGTGGTAAAATTCTACTAAAAATATGCGTATCTTTATTAAAAAAATGAAAATTTGTAAAAATGTGCACATTTTCCTATTTTCAACTGCAATATTTCATATACATAAATACTATTCAATATTTTTATCAGAAATATATTTCCACATCTTTACTTTATTTTGGCTGCACTTACAAAAACATTTTACTTTTTTATTTTTATTTAGGAGACTTAACATTTTAACATAAATAATTTTTTTTTTTTGAAGTACATATTTTTTCCTGCAACAAGCCAAGTTTGCAGAGGCTTATAAAAGTGTCAGAATAATAGAACCCCCCAAAAGTGAACCCATTTTAAAAACTAGGCCCCTTAACGTATTTATCTATGGGTGTAATGAGTTTTTTGACCCACTAATTAATGCTAAGGTGAAAAAAATTACATTTTCATTTTTTACACAAAAGTGTCAATTTAAAGACAGATGTTTTTCTACAGAGCACATGAAAATGAAGAAGTACACTCCAAAATGTAAGGAAACAAATCAGAAAAGGTAAAATTTGTTCCAATGTCAGAAACAAAATTTGCTCCGCAACCCATCCCAAAGGGATCCCTCCCTCCCTGGAAAGGCCACAAACTAAACAGAAAATGAGAATAAATTGAATTCCTGACACCCCCCCCCCCCCCTGTTCTTTTTGGTATTAAATAAAATTAATAATTCGCAACCGTATGGTATGTCCCAAAACAGGGGTAATTACAGAGGCCTGGTTGTGATGGGCATCTGGAGCAGTAAATCCGGGTGTCCCTCCTCCTTCCATGTTTACTACACACCCGGCATCTTTTCTGTGGATACGTTTTGCTGGCAGTGGCAGGGATGGGGTGAGGGAAATGGCGTTCTGAAAGCCTTCGAACGTCCTCCGATTCGAAGGCTTGCCCAGGTGCGGGGGACTCAAACAGGAGACTCTCAATCACCTTCTCCTGGTACTCGAGGAAGTTGAGGTTTCCCTGGGACTTTTTAAATAAAATAAAACTATTGTAGGTAGCAATCTGGATGAGGTAGATTGCTACCTTTTTATACCAGGCCCTGTTTTTTCGCTTCACCAGGTAGGGGTGAAGCGCTTGGTCCGAGAGGTCTACACCTCCCATAAATTTATTGTAGTCTGACACACAGACCGGTTTGTGCTTGTCCGCCGTAGCCCCTCTCCCTAACTGCCACTGTGGTGTCTGCATGCAAGGTGGTCAGCATGTAGACATCCTTCCTGTCCTTCCACTTCACGGCAAGCAGCTGGTCACTTGCGAGGGTGAAGGATGTTCCTCTCTCCAAACTTTTGGAGACCAGCGGTTGTGGGTATCCAACTCTATTTTGCAGCTGTGTTTGCAGCATGGAGGGATTTATAAAGGGGTATACTGGTATAATAATTATCAGTGTACACATGGTACCCTTTGTGCAGGAATGGCGCCAATAAATCCTACACATTTTTGCCTGATGTTCAAATATTTTCAGGGCAGCCTGGGGGGTTAAGTTGGGAGTCTCTGCCCTCATATACATACAGACCTCAGGTGTAGCCGGTTGTGGCTCTCGCACACCTTATACAATTTTACCCAATATCTGGCACGCTTGGAAGGAATATATTGACGGAAGGAAAGGCGGCCTTTAAAACTAAAAAGGGACTCCTCAACGGATACTTTTTTTTCAGGGGTATATAATTTCAAGAATAAATCTGTAAGGAGGGAAATAAGGGGTCTCAATTTATTTAGGCAGTCGAAGGCTGGTTCAGTTCTGGGGGGAACTTGGGAATTGTCAGAAAAATGCATAAACCGCATCAGGACTTCATAGCGGTTACGGGACATAACTGCTGCAAACACAGGGGTTGAGTGGACAGTACTCGCAGCCCAATAGGATCGGACAGAGTTTTTTTTTTACGATGCCCATGTCCAGGGTAAGCCCCAATTTTTATTTTTTTATTTCAGGGACACTTGTGGGGGTCCACCGTCTTACATAGACGTGGGCTTTTTTACAGCAAACTGTGTGGTGTACAAATTAGTTTGTAGCACAATTAACTCAAGGACTTTATCATCCACAAATAAATGAAAAAAATCATAAGGGGTAAAATTGCCGACATCCACATTTATTTGGGGAGTGGATAAAAATTGGGGTACTTGGGGGGGAAAATAAAGTGACAGGAACCCACGTAGCAGAAGGGACGGGACCGCTGGGTGGAGAATGAGAGGAGGTGGCGACTTCTACCACCATAGGGCTATGGGGTCTGGGGATGGAATCGGAGTCCCCGCTATCTGAAAATATTTCCGCTTCTGAAGCGGTGCCAGATTCAGAGTGGTCAGAGCAGATAAATTTGTATGCCTGCTCCGCACTTAACAATCTCCGAGCCATTTTTTTTTCTGTACAGCTCAGAAAGAAATTAAAATAACTGACCGTCCCTAAAAATGACTGACACCCACCCACTGACCGCCAGTAACAGACGGACACAGGGTCCCTAATAAAGATAATTGACCGTCACTAATAGACGTCTAATCACGGACACCCACTGACCTCCAGTTACTGACGGACAGTTTATAATTTGATTTTTTTTCTTTTTTTCCACAGTTTGTAATCACACTGCCATGACATTAGTCTGATCTCTCTCCCCTCACAGAACAACTGCGCTGAGGGGAGAGAGAAGCATAGCCCATGTCCTGGCTGTGTTAGTAAATATAATGGATGTGATCTCTATGATAGGTTTATCATGGATAGGTTTATCATGATCAGGGACCATTATTATCGGTTACTGTGCTGAAGGCAGATCTTCAGCACAGTAACTAGTGCGCATGTCTGCGCCATTTTTTTTTAAATTAGATGTGGGGGTTCCCTAATAACTTTATTTAAACACATCTAAAGTCCCATATTGCCCCGATCGGGGTGCTGAGGGGCATAATTTGAACTTCTCTCTCCTCAAGTACCCTAATTTTTACTTATTTTGAGGACGTGCTTACCTTTCTGTGGGGGGCAGCAGCTGCTTTTCTCACAATGGATGGCTATTGTTAACACCTTCCTCCCTTGCATAGAAAATAGTCCCTCACATACAGATACATATTGTATGTAACCAAGTGTAAAACTATTTCCTTCCCCGTCTAGAGAGAGATGAAGCTATATATTTCTATGCATTTAGAAGTAAGGATGGATGAATGAATGAAGGGTGTCTGAGGGAGGGAGCAGGAAAGCTACTCAGCATAGGTGGACCAGAAGGAGAAACAGGAGGGGGCGCTACAATCGAGTAAGGGTACTTTCACACTAGCGTTTAAGTTTTCCGGTATTGAGTTCCGTCATAGGGGCTCAATACCAGGAAAAAAAACGCTTCAGTTTTGTCCCCATTCATTGTCAATGGGGACAAAACTGAACTGAACAGAACAGAGTGCTCAAAAATACATTCCGTGGCGTTCCCAGACCGGAGAGCAGACCACAATATCTTGTATTTTGCTTTCTGTCCTGGGAAACTGATCAAGACGCAATCTGCCACAATAGAAAACGGATCAGTCCCCCATTGACTTTCAATGGAGTTAATGACCGATTCGTCTTGGCTATCTTAAAGATAATACAACCGGATCCGTTCATAACGGATGCAGATGGCTGTATTATCAGTAACGGAAGCGTTTTTGCTGAACCCTCTCGGATCCAGCAAAAACGCTAGTGTGAAAGTAGCCTTAGGCCGAGCTGTTTAAAATACTGTGTATTCCATTTATCTAGAATTATGGGCCTATGTACCTTTATTTGAGGCCTTTTTAAGCCCTTCTGGGGCCTTTTGATTCCGCTGTCTATATTACAGCTTGTTGTTTGCAATATAGTTACGGTTACATGCTTGTACCATGTCCTTTAAGCTATACTGCTGTTTAAGACTGCATGTCGCATTGTAACTATTTATGTGGTTTCTATACTGCAAATTGTGATGTTTCCTTTATGATTATAAATGAAAATAAAAACTTATTGAACCATAAAATACTGTGTATTCTTACAAAACTTTTGATGAAGTTAAAAAATAACCATATTTTTCACCCCATAAGACACATTTCCCCCACCCCCTGCGTCTTATGGGGCAAATACTAATGAGCACTTCCATTATGGAGGAGCTCATTAGTACCGGAGGACAGGGAAGCGGTAAAGGCTTTGTACTCACCGCTTCCTGGTCCTCCTCGGCTGTGAAGGCTGCGCACAGCGTGACCACGCTCTGTGATCTCATGCTGTGCGCAGCCTTAGCCGGAAGACAGAGCGTGCTGGAGGAGAGGAGCGGCGGCATCCAGGAACAGGAGAGGTAAGTGGTTTATTTATTTTATTAAACATGAGGGAAAGGGGACAATATGAGAGAGAAGCAATTGGGGCTATAGAGGCCTGATATGAGGCAATAGGGGCTGCTGGGGGCCAATATGTCTGATTGGGGTCATTCACATGACTTGTTGGGTTCTTATTAACATTGGGGGTCTGATTGGGGCTGTTAGCTGAGGTCTGATCTGAGGTGTAATGGAAAATAATTTTTTCTTATTGTCCTCCTCTAAAACCTAGGTGCGGCTTATGGGCCAGTGCGTCTTATAGGGCGAAAAATACTGTAATATGCTATAAAAAAAAAAGGTAACACTAATACATGAGAAAACAAACAATATTTTTTATTCCATGTATATTTTCATGGGGTAACTTCCTTTAATCACTGTCATTGAGCCTCCTCAACTCAATGTATGCCCCTGGTAAGCACTGAATCTATGGAGGAAGGGGGAACATTCTGTGAATGGAAAAATAAAAATGGCTCCAGCAAGGCGAAGTGGAAAAATTAAAATGCAAAATCCTTCCAGCAGGCCAGGATTTCACGGACCGTGGGCCGTGAAAATCCACGTATGTGTGAAGGAGGCCTAAATAGGGGTTGTCCACCAATTTCCAGACCTCTTAGACTGGCAGGATCTGTGTTGGTGATCATACTTACCTGATCCCCCATTTATCATGATGCAAGGTAGGAGGATGACCGCTGCAGGTACATACAGGATGGAAACAAATCAGTCATTGGTTTACACAGCCTGAGTTCCTGTCTTTGTTCTACTCCAGTCTTACAAACCTGTGATATCCGGATTGCACCCACATAGCACTTGAAGCCTTTGAAGGGGTACCACTTGGAACCGAACACGAGTTCGGGAAATGATTTATTACAGTATAACTCAATTTATGAAGTTATTATGCGATGTCTCGCGAGACTGAGCGAAGTAATAACTTTGGCACATCGGAGCCAATACATTCTAATACTGTATGGAGCGCTTGCTCTGTATAGTATTGAAACAAAGTTTTATGCAAATCGACTTTGGATGTTTCATCCAAAGTCGATTCGCTCATCCCTAGTTCTGACCCAAGAGCTACTGCAGAACAGCTGGAGATAGGCCTTCAATAATAACATTCGGGAAAGTGGGGCAATTCACACAGACTGTGCCGAGAAACGTGCACCATTCCTGTCCGATTTCCATCCAAGGCACAGTCACTCAAATGAATGGGTCCAGAAAAATAAAAGGGACGCAGCTGGATGCCACACAGATGTCCAGATACATCCATGTTTTGTGTATAAAGAATCGCATCCATCATCTGTATCAGGCCTTAGGCAAGTTCACATGCTGTTGATGCAGGTTTTTTTTATGTTTTTTTCCCATGAGCGGGAATGGAGTTTGAGGGTAAGGCCTCATCCGCATTTCTATTTTTAACTGACGTGTCCTGTCCACATTTTCCACGTACCCATTGATTTAAATTTGTCTGTTCACATTTCAGTATTTATTTTTACTGCCCATGGGTCAGTAAAAAAAATAAAAATCATGGGGACATGCACTACTTTGATCCGTGATGCGGACCAAGCACACCCATAGAATGGGTCCATGAAAATCCCGGACACACCACGAATGGCATCCGTGGTGCGTCCGTTTTTCACTGAACACTGAGAGGAGATTCTTTGGAAATTAATTTTCAGCTGAGCAACATCAGTGTATTACAGATGACACATGGATGGTAAAAACGGACACACAGACCAACCACGTATCCTTCACGGATGAAGCACGTACGTGTTTTTCACAGACGTGTCACTCACACGGAAATGTGGACGAGGCCTAATACCATATAATGCACGGGCACCGTTCCGTGTGCATTTTGCATCACGGATGCGGAGCCATTCACTTCAATGGGTCCGCAAATACGGAGATGCGGAACAGAAGCATGGAACTAAACACTACAGAAGCACTACGGAGTTCTTCCTGGGGTTCCGTTCCGTGCCTCCGCACCACAAAAAGATAGAACATGCTCTATCTTTTTGCGGAACGGAGGGATCGCTGACCCATTCAAGTGAATGGGTCCACGATCCCCATGCGGCTGCCCCACGGATGGTGACCGTGCATTGCGGACCGCAGCGCGGCCACGGGGCCCACACGTTCGTGTGCAAGAGGCGTAAGAGAGCTGATAATACATTTTCTGTGGTTCCTGTTCTCTAACACAAATAGAAACAGTGTCAAATAAGAATAGAATTTAAATTAGAGACATTTATTGTGCTCAAATGTAGTAAAGCTGGGGCTACACACAGACAGGCACAGTCCGTAACAATAGAGTGGAGAAAGCAGCCCCGCAGCTACTGTACATGGAACAGAAAAGAGTGCAATACAGGCATAATACACTAGAGGTCACTGTAGAGGTACATTTCAACAGTGTTCCCTGTAGAAAAGAGGGGTTTTCCGAGAGTAAAATATAGATGACTTATCGTAAATATATGATCGGAGGGGTTACGACACCCGACACTGCCTCCGATGAGCACACAAAGAACAGCGCTGTTTATTGTACAGTAGCTGTGCTTGGTACTGCAGCCCATGCCCATTCACTTGAATGGGACTGAGCTGTAACCAATCAAAGTGATGTCACTGACGTAGCAAGAGGCCATAATGCCCAGCGAAGCACCGCGCCCTCTTCAAACTGCTGATTAGCGGGGCTCCGAGTCAGACCCCCACTGATCGGTTATTGAAGACCTGTCCTGAAGATAGGTCATCAATAATTTACTCTCAGAAACCCCCTTAAAAAATAAGTCCTTGATGGGTTTTCCAGGCTTTAGAACTTTACGAAAGGCCATCAAAATTAGATTAGTGGGGGTCCGACCCCAGATCTGCTGTTCATAGGCGCTGCAGCCTCTTCCTTGTTTGCTCCGTCTTGAACAACTGTGCTGGTTATCGCAGTCTGAAAGCTGCACCCCCCACTGATCCAATGCTGATGGCCTGATTCGATAACATGGTCAGTACGCCAGCTCCCACAAGGCTGTCTCCCAGCTTCCCCACACTCCTCAATGGAAAGTATGCCTGGCATATTGCTGCATGACTAGGGAGACTTGCTATTCACAAGTGGGGGGTGTAATGGTGACCCAGCTTTCCCAGAACCGGATTTCTTTTTATTAGAATAATAGAATCTAACTACTTACCAGTGAAATAGATTTAATACAGGCTGATCCTGCCGGGATAAAATAAAGAGAAAACCACTTACATCTGTGGTGTTAGTCTAGGGTGTAGCACCCGCTCCCTTTTATCGGTCACCAGTTTTGTTAGAATTAATATAAAACTAAAAAGTCAATTTAATTAATTATCAAAAGTAGCTATTTGGTCTCATAACTTTATCCAAGAAAATAGACTCATGTCCAACATCAAGGAGCCTCCTCCCGCTGCTGCACCTTGCACTATACTATATAGTAGGAGCTCCAGTATGCCTATGTAAAGATTTGGTAAACCACTCCTATGGAAACACTTAGCCACCAGATTCAATGGGGTAGCAGGGCAGTCTTCAGTCTCATATACAGCTCCTACTGTTGTCTATAAGTACTGAGACTGATTACTACCCCTAGTGGCAGTTACTAAAAGAGATGTGTCTAAGAGTACTTACACACTAGCGTTATTCTTTTCCGGCACTGAGTTCCGTCCTAGGGGCTCTATACCGGAAAAGAACTGATCAGTCATATCCCCATGCATTCTGACTGGAGAGCAATCCGTTCAGGATACATCAGGATGTCTTCAGTTCAGTCTTTTTGACTGATCAGCAAAAGAGAAAACTGCAGCATGCTACGGTTTTATCTCCGGCCCAAAAAGCTGAACACTTGCCCGAATGCCAGATCCGGCATTTTTTTTTCTATAGGAATGTATTAGTGCCGGATCCGGCATTCAAAATACCGGAATGCTGGATCCGTCCTCCCGATCTGCGCATGCGCAGACCGAAAAAAAGGTAAAAAATAAATAAATGCCGGATCAGTTTTTCCGGATGACTGACACCAGAAAGACTGATCCGACATTTCAGTGCATTTTTCTGACTGATCAGGCATTTTTAAGACTGATCAGTCTTACTAATGCCATCAGTTGGCATATGTTTTGCCGGATCACTCTGCCGCAAGTGTGAAAGTAGCCTAACATGTCTAGTAAGATGTTCCAAAATTTAACACACAGCATGCACCACTTTGATATATTTGTCGCAGCTTGCCTCATCTCGTTTTAAGATGTCTTAATTTTGAATAGTAATTATAAGACGTGCTTCACTTTTTTCCAGAGTGTTAAAGGGGTTGTCCGGTTTACTGATATTGATCGCCACCGATCAGCAGTTTGAAAGGGCATCAGCCCTTCATACAGCTGATCAGCGAAGGTGCTGGGAGTCAGACCCCCACGATCACATATTGATGGCCTATCCTGAGACCCGAGGACAGGTCATCAATATCAGAAAAACCTGACAATCACTTGGCTCAACACTGCAGACTCTTCATTATATACCAACAACAGTGCCGTACATTGTGCAGTGGTCGTGCTTGGTATTGCAGTTTAGACTGAGCTCCACAAAGGTCACATGACTGACGGCCGTGAAGTCACAGGCAAAGGAGAGACCACAGCTCATTCCAACAGCTAATTGGCAAGGGTGCTGGGAGTCGGACCCCCACCTATCAGATACTGATTACCTAAATTGAGGATAGGTCATCAATATATGAAGCCCAGAAACCCCTTTAAGTATTAGAAGAGATATTAATAATAATTCTAATAAAAAAATAAAACTTTATAGCCACTGTTATACTTTAATGGGAAACTCCTAAGCAGTGGCCTCCATCAGGTTACAGGACTGGACCTCCTTGTTCCTGTCATTACCCAAGTTGTTATCTGAAGACATTGCCTGCAGACTGGAGGAGCTAGGAATTTCTTTGCTCTGGAATGGAAATGTTTCTCTAAAACTTTAGAGACTTTTGTTAATGGAAATCTACAGACTGTATTGTGTCCCCAGTGATCAGAAATAAAAAATGCCAGGATGTGCTATAAATTAAGAGGTAAACTAGAATTCATCGTGGTAAAAGTGCTCGTCTTGGAGCTGTCGGCCGTAGTCTGTGGCTTCGCTGGTTAGGAATATGTCTCTGTTCTGTAGAATTTCAGCTTCTGAAAGTTTCCCATCACCATCATTGTCAATGGACTCGATCAAGTGGTTCGCCTGTGAGAAAATGTGACAAATGAGACAATAAAGAAGAACTCCGACAGAGGCATATAGTTACCACTAAGCTATCCTCTATCATGTCGTTCCAGTGTAGCCTAGGATGTTGGCTGCCATCTCCCTTCCTTACTAGCAAATGGGACTGGAACTTCTGATGTTGCAAATTAATACACCACACTAGCTTCTCAAGTGAATGTGACCACACTCCGGGGTCTCTCCGAGACAACCCCAGGATCGCAAACAATCCAGCAGTGTAGCTCTATGAATCGGTCATCAGACGAGCCTATTTTGGTCTTCATGCTGTTTGGATCTGTCACCTTGGCATTTCGGAACTACAACCCCAATCCTGAAAAAGTTTGGGTGCTGTGTAAAATGTAAATTCATGTAAATAAAAGCAGTGATTTGCAAATCTCATAGACCCATATTTTATTCACAGTAGATCACAGAACACATATCAGATAGTGAAAATGAGATACGTTACTATTTCATTTAAAAAAATAAACTCATTTAGAACTTGATGGCAGCAACAAATCTCAAAAAAAGTTGGAACAGGGGCAACAGAAGGCTGAAAAAGTAAGTGGTACTAATAAAAAAAAAAAAAATACCTGGAGGAGCAACTTGCTACCAAGTCACACGACTGGGCATAATAAGAGCATGTTAGAAATTAGTATTACACTCACCGGTAATCCGGTTTCCTGGAAGAAGTCTCCATGACACCACATCCTGAGACTGACTTCCTCTGATAGGGGAGGAAAAACACAGAGAGGTTTAAATCCCACCCCTTCCCCTCCATCACCAGTGTATTTCCAACGAAACCAGGATAAAGGGATAAGTGACTTAGATTTAGGAAAATAAAAATATTCAATCTAAGAACCAAAATAAACGGGTGGGAAGTATGTGGTGCCCTAAAGACTTACAGGAAACCGGATTACCAGTGAGTGTAATACTCATTTCCCTAGTCATCTCCATGACACCACAACCTGAGAAATAACAAAGAAATTATTAAGAGGGGAGGGGGCAATAGCACAAAAGGAATTTTCGTCCAAAGGCCATGTCTTCGCCAGAAAAAATGTCTAGCTTGTAATGTTTGGATCAGGTGTGTACTCTTTTCCAGGTTGCCGCCCTACAAATCTGTTGTATGGAGGCTGACAATCTTTCTGCCCAAGAAGCAGTAATGCCTCTTGTAGAGTGTGCTCTAAGTGAAGAAGGGGCTTCCTTCCCTTCCAATTTATAGGCTTCTGAAATAGCTGTTCTTATCCAGCAGGAAATAGAACTTTTTGCCGCTTTCCTACCTTTATTTGGCCCGCAAAATTGGACAAAAAGGTTCTTGCCAATTCTCCAATCCTTGGTTATTTCTAGATACCTTAGTACTGCTCATCTGACGTCTAAGGTATAAAAGATAGCCTCTTGCTTATTTTTGGGGTTGGCACAAAACGAGGGAATTACTATATCTTGATCTATGGAAAGTAGAAACAACTTTTGGCAAAAAACTGGGATCTAACTTAAACATTATCTTGTCCTAAAAAATTCTGAGGAATAGATCCTGAATAGACAAGTCCTGGAGTTCACAGACACGTCTCGCTGATGTTATAGCTACCAAAAAAATGGTTTTAGGGTGAGCCATTTTATAGAAATAGATTCTAATGGTTCAAAGGTGCCGGAAGTTAATCCTGACAAAACTGTGTTACGGTTTCAAGGGGCTACCATATTCCTGACTGTTGGTCTAAGCCTGTCTGCTGCTTTCAGGAACCTGGCTATCCAGGAAAACTGCGCCAAGTTAGTATTATATAAAGCCCCTAATGCTGAAACTTGAACCCTTAGGGCAGTGATGGGCAAACTGCGGCTCTCCAGTCGCTGCAAAACCACAAATCCCATCATGCCCTGCCGTAGGCTGATAGCTGTAGGCAGACTGGGCATACTGGGAGTTGCAGCCCCACAACAGCTGGAGAGCCACAGCCCACCCACCCCTGCCCCAGGGTATTAAGCCCCAGATCTAATTCCGTCCTGAAGAAAATCTAAGATCATCGATATGTTGGGTCTAAATTGATCAAATGAATCTCCACACCAAGAGCCAAATTTGCTCCAAACTTTGAAATACACCTTGTTTGTATTTTATTTCCTGCTAAGGAGTAGGGTGAAAACCACCTTACTAGATAACCCCAACTTTAAGAGGATGGATTCTTCAGAATCCAAGCCGACATCTTTAGGATTTTCAAATTCGGGTGGAGAATGGGACCTTGGTACAACAGATCCAATTTCATCGGTAGCAGAAGGGGGGCTTCTATGCTGGGAGACTTTAGCAGTGCAAACCAGCTCCTCTTGGGCCAAAAGGGAGCTACCAAAAATCAAGGTACATTTTTCTTTCTGAAACTTCTGAAGGACCTTGGCAATTAGTGGAATGGGCAGGAATGCGTAAACTAGGTGAGATGTCCAGTCCTGATTAAAAAGGCATCCACCGCAGTTGGGAGATCTCTCGGGTTGAGGGAGAAAAATTTTACTATTTTACCGGGAGGCAAAAAGATCTATTGATGGTTTGCCCCACTTTCCTATTATCAGCTGAAATGCTTCTGGGCATACTGTCCACTCCCCCGGGTCCAGAACATGACGGATCAGGTAATCTGCTTTTATATTTAAAAATCCCTTTAGGTGAACTGCCGAGATCGAGATTATATTTTGTTCAGCCCAAGAAAATATTTTGTTTGCTAAACTTTGAAGTGGATGGTGTCTCGTCCCTCCCTGATGCTGAATGAAGGGTACCGCTGTTCAATTGTCCAAATAAATAAGAACATGATGGCCTTTTGATAAAATGTGATGTTTTCTTCAGAGCTTTCCAAATTGCTTGCAGTTCTCTGAAGCTCGAGGATTGTTGCCTTATGAGGTATGACCATTTGCCCTGGTAGGTTTCCTGCTGAACTACAGCTCCCCAATCCTGAAGACTGGCATCCGTTGTGATTACAAGGGGACGTTCCTGGTTCCAGTATACTCCCTTCTTTGGGTTGCTATCTATGAGCCACCACTTTAGGCAGTTTTTTTACATTTCCGTCTAAAAAATCTGTTTGTCTAGAGTCACTTGTGACCTGTTCCACCTGGATAGAATGAGTTTCTGAAGGGGTCTTAAATGAAATTGAGCCCAAGCAACCGCTGGGATACCTGATGAGAGACCTAGAATCTTCATTGCCGCCCTGATAGAGCAGAATCTCCTCTTTTTGAATTCTCTTATCTGGTTTAGCAATTTTTCTATTTTGAGAGACTGAAGCAATGATCTCTGAGAAACAGAATCCAAAGATATCCCTAAAAACGTTTTCCAGCCGCTTGGGGAAAGGTTGATTTCTCCCAATTGATGATCCACCCCAACGATTGAAGGTGGTTTAGAACGATCTGTAAATGGTTTTCTAATAGACTTTTGCTGTCTATCACTTAAAAGATCGCCCAGATACAGGATGACACTGATTGCTTATTGTCTTAGTGCTGCTACCATTGCCGCCATGACCTTAGTAAAGACTCTTGGCGCTAAGGAAATTCCGAAAGGGAGACATACAAATTGATAATGTTGATAGTGACCCTTTGTCTGGACTGCAAATCTTTAGGAATTTCCTCCGATGTTTTGTGTATCGGATATGGTAATAAGCATCCCTCAAATCGATTGAGGCCATTACCGCTCCCCTTTTAATTAAAATTTAAGAACAGCAGTAAAATTAACTTCTGATATGTAACATGTATGTTTGATCAAGGGTTTTAGATTTATTATAATTCTGGACTTTCCACTTGTTTTTATTTTTTTTTAATTAAGAATAGGCGAGAGTAGTGGCCCTCTCCTAACTGATTTTTTGGGACAGGTTCTATTGCTCCTAATTTTAGTATTTTTAAGGTACCTTGCTCAGAGGGAGGAAGAGTGGTAATAACAAATTTTTCTGGTGGGGAAGACTGTAATTCTATATGGTAACCCTCTGTTGGAGATGTTTAGAGTCCACAAATTTAATGTTGCTTGCTCCCAAGTGCTTAAAAGGGAGCTGAGTCTTCCCCCCAACTGTATGGCATCATTGTTTTGGATTAAAGGAGGAGGTTTCCCCACTGTTAGGGTTAAAAAGGACAATTTTCCCCTACCTCCTTTTGCGTAACTCCACCTTCCTGTTTTTCCTTTATCTCTCCTCTGTTCAGATTGGTACTGACGGCCACAAAATTCTGTCTTTTTAATTTATATCTATGTTCTGGAAACCCTTTCTGCCTGTCGATGGCATTTTCAAAGATCTTGTCTAGATCTGGAGCAAAAACGTATTGGCTGTGAAAGGGAAGGGAAATTTAGCTTGCTTTTGGGTGTAATATCCACCGCCCATGCCTTGAGCCATAGAACCCATCTGGCTGTGTTAGATAAAACTGCAGTGCGTGCTGAATTTTTTACGGATTCAGCCGCAGCATCCGCTAGGAAACTAGTTGCCATTTTTAGTAACGGAATGCTCTCCAGAATCTGATCTCTCGGCGTTTTATTGATTGGATGAATCTCCAATTGCTTTAGCCACAGATTAAGGGTTCTAGATACACAAGAAGAAGCCACGCCTTGCTTAAGAAGAGCTGCCACAGCCTCCCAGGTTTTTCTTAGTATTCTCTCTGCTTTCCTATCCATGGGGTTTTTAAGTTGCGCTGACTCTTCCAATGGCAGGGCGGTATGTTTTGCTACCTTAGCCACAGGTGCGTCCACTCCCAATCGGCGCAATCCTCATCGTTAAAAGGATAGCTCCTCTTGATAACCCTAGAAATGAAAGATACTTTATCTGGCTTTCCCATTCTGACTTAATTAACTTTTGAATATTATCTGGAACTGGAAATACAGACTTTCTTTTTTCCCCCCAGCCCCCCAAATATCTCTTCCTGCACCGACTTAGGCTTTTTAGGCACCTTGATCTGTATTGTGGCTGTAATCGCTTTTATACTGTAAGCTCATCAATGTAATCCGGATTAAATAAGAAACATTTATATTCTTTATCTTCGTCAGAAGATGCACATGTTTTTTCATTCGGTTTAAAGTCCGAGACTTCCAAAACATCAGAATCCGAGTCATACACCTGATTGCGACTATCACGGATGATTTGAGGAGGGTTTTTAGGGGGAGCTGAATCCCAGGAAGCTAGTAAGGACTGAACTTCTTCTTTAACTAATGTCCTGGTATCTTCCAGGAAACTAGAGGTTTCAGCTTTTACCACATTAGAAGTATTCTTTACATAAGGGCTTAGCTCCTGTGCTGGGTAACCGCTTATAACATATACCACATTTCCTTGTTTTTTAGGAGCTAAAACAGAATCCTTTTCTCCTGGAAAATTATAAGGGAGAAAAGGATCAGCTAACCAGGGTATAGGGGATATCCATGAGGTCTGGTACACCATGTGCCTGGATTTGCTACAGGCTCGGCTCCAGAGCCCAGCGTGATGGGGCAGTCATCTGTAAACCACTCCCGTCCGCCAGCAGAAAGGGTCGCGCTGTCCGGACGCCATTGAGCAGGTCCTGCGTCTTTTTTATCTATCCTGTGACCTGCAAGGACCTGCGGCGCCCGGAGATGACGTCATGATGTCCGGCTCCGCCCCCAGCGTCTGAAGTCATGCGCCGGCGGTCGGAGGCAACGCATCTCAGTGTTGCTCCGGCCGCCATCTTTCTTCTACTCTGCATGAAGCCCGCCTGGACCGCCGCAGGGGAATCTTTGCATTGGATTGCATACAGTCTGTGCCCGTGCACAGGCCACCAGAAGAGAAGGGAGAGCCACACTGTGGATCCGACCTCGGCTTGCATATGAGCATTACAGGTGGGCCCCGAAAGAGCCTCCATGCACCTCTCCTGCATCCTATCCTGGTAGGACAGGAAAAACACTGGTAATGGGGGGGGGGGGGGATTTAAACCGCTCTGTGTTTTTCCTGTCCTATCAGAGGAAGTCAGTCTCAGGATTTGGTGTCATGGAGATGACTAGTGAAAGGTGGAGTCTCACAGAGGCAAAGATAGGCAGAGGTTCACCAATCTGCAAAAAAAAAAAAATGCATCTAAAAATTGTGGAACAATTTCAGAAAAATGTTCCTCAATGTAAAATTGTGAAGATCCCGAATATCCCGAATATCCCAACATCTAAAGTATATAATATCAAAAGATTCTGAGAATGAGAAGAAATCCATGTGTGCAAGGGACAAGGCTGACAGTCTATATTGGATGCTCGTGATCTATGGGCCTCAGGTATGACTCTGTGCTGGAAATCACTGCATGGGCTCAGGAACACTTCCAGAATCACTGTCTATGAACACAGTTCACAGTGCAAAACACAAATGCAAGTTAAAGGTGTATCATGAAAAGAAGAAGCCACAGGTCAATACAATCCAGAAACGTTGACGACTTCTCTGGGACAAAGCTCATTTAAAATGGACTGAGGCAAAAATAGAAATTGTTCAGTGGTCAGATGAATCAAAATGTAACATTCTTTTTGGAAACCACAGATTCCATGTTCTGCAAACTCAAGAGGAGAGGGACCCTCCAGCTTATCAGCACACAATTAAATGGCCTGCATCTCTGATGGCATGGGGTCGTATTAGTGCCTATGGCATGGGCAGCTTACACATCTGGAAAGGCTGAGCAGTATATAGAGGTTTTAGAGCAATCTAAAACCTTCCATCCAATGTCTCGTTAAAGGAAGGCCTTGCATATTTCAGCAAGACAATGCTATACCATATACTGCATCCATCACAACACCATGGCTTCACAGAAGAAGAGTCCAGATGCTGAACTGGTCTTTGTGCAGCTCAGACCTTTTACCAATAGAAAACATTTGGAGTATCATGAAATAAAAATTCTGTCAAAGACCTGGGACTCTTGAGCAGCTACAATCCTACATCAGACCAGAATAGGACAACATCCCTCTCCCAAAACTCTTCTCACTTCACAGACGTTTACAGACCGTTGTTAAAAGACAATAGTAGACATGGCCCTGGTCCTAACATTTTTACGTTGTGTTGCTGCCTTAAAGTTGTAAAGGAGTTAAATATTTTTCATGAAGTGGTAAAATGTCTTACTTTCAACATGTGACGTGTTCTGTGATATATTGTGAATGAAATGTGGGTCTATGAGACTTGAACATCATTGCATTCTGGTTTTATTTACATTTTACACAAACTTTTTGAGAACTGGGGTTGTAATAACTTTTATACTTTTGCACCAATGGTGTTTTGTTTTTTGCAGGACAGGTTGTAGCTTCTACATTTACCATTATGTGGCATGTATACGTTAGCATTACATTTTTATTCATTTCATTTTGGGGGATGAGTAAAAAGAATTTTAAAAAAAGTGTATTTTTTAACTAATCTCATCATATTCCCATCTTTAATGTCCGTATGTTGTCGGGTCCACCTCTGGGAACCACATCTACACTTGCAGCTCCAGTGAATGAAGAGGTAGTCACTGCTCTCTTCATTCACTTCTATGGGGGATCCTACAACAGCTGAGTGCTGCCCATGCTCGACAAATTCTTCATTCACCTATGTGGCCCCGTTTGTCCGACAGAACCAGAGGGGATCTTACCCTTTTGTAATTTACCACAGTTACAGCCAGGGGCGTAACTACCATAGCGGCAGACCATGCGACTGCTATGGGGCCCAGGGCAAGAGGGGGCCCAGTCTAAGTTGGTATTATCTCCTCTTGTACTGGAGGTGAAAACTTGGCCAGGACTCTACCCTCTGAAAGGAACAACTTTTAGCAAATGAGGCAGTGGAAAAATTGGCCAAGGGTCATTGAAAAGGGTTTAGGCAGAAACCCTTCTGTCCTGTGTGGGGGGCTTGATTTGATCCTTGCTATGGGGGCCCTTACTTCTCTATGTACGCCACTGGTCACAGGGTTGCCTGTCTGGTTTGGCGTTGGCAGTTGCAGCCATCATCTTGACATAATAGTCAGTCAAGGTGCAGCAGCTACCTGAGACCATTGATGTCAAGGTGCAGAAAGGATTTAAGGGACCAGATCATTGCCTGACAGGGAACATGTGGCCACATCTATGGCACTTTATAAGGTGGGTGCCCTCAAATGGTCCTGCTTGAGCAGAGTGGGATGCTCAATTTGCTAGGAGCATGCTACCTTGGTATATGGGTGGTTTTGTGGGCATCAGGGCAGGTGTCTTGGACCCATATTATGTCTAGTCTAGTTGTACTGTGCTAAGAACTAGTACAGAGCAGCCATCATCTTTCCACTATGCAAGATAATAATTTTAAAACATATAGGACGCTTGCACCAAACAAGTTCCCTTACCTCTTCCTGTGACACCCCAACATTGTTTGGGACAATCCAGGACAGCAGTTCTGTAGGGTTGAGCTTGCCATCACCATCCTTGTCATAGTCGTTTTCAAACCGGTCTTTTTCAACGATCAGCCATTGTGGATCTTCAACAGCTTCTTAAGAAGACGTAAAGCGGTTACTTCCTGCTCAGCACCACTGACCACCATCACCACACAACACAAAACAAGGCTTCTCATCCTGGCTGGGCATGCTGGGAAATCTAGTTCCCCAGCAGCTGTACTTGCCCAGAATATAGCAGACCATGCTGAACTCAATATACCTGGATCCTGTGAGTATTCACCGAGATATTCATCTAAGCTAACAAATCCATCCCCATCCTTGTCATGTTCTTCCAAGGCTCCTTCAATGACAAATTCCTAAAAAAAAAAAATTGATCAGTAAGTTCCTGTTAGGAACATGAGGTGAAAACAAGATTACCACAAATAACCCTTTTAAGGCTCTGTTCACATCACAATTTGGTCCTATGTTTCATTTATACACTAAAAAAGGCTCTATATCTATAGGCTTCCATTCACCTAGCACATGTATTTTTGACATAGTGTACCTTACTAAGCTATGCCATACAAAGACTTAATGTAAGTACATATACTGCACAACAATTGGATCCTATTAGCAAAGCATGCCGTTGCATGCCTACATGGTGGTACACGTTGCAGCCTGCCAACATATCTCCAACTCAGTTCTCACATGTGTGACATCTAGTGGCCAAAAACCTGCATTGCACCCTAGTCCAAGAGAAAAGCATCACATTTTAGTCTTCAGTGAAATTGATTCTAACCACTATTATCACTAGAAGGCGAAGGGTTAAAGGGGCATTGGTCAGCAGATTTGTACCTATGACACTGGCTGACCTGTTACATGTGCGCTTGGCAGCTGAAGGCATCTGTGTTGGTCCCATGTTCATATGTGCCCGCATTGCTGAGAAAAATTATGGTTTACTATATTCAAATAAGTCTCTAGGAGCAACGGGGGCGTTCCTATTACTCCTAGAGGCTCAGCTCTCTCTGCAACTGCTGCTGTCTCTGGACTTTGATTTACTTTAAGAGAAGTCAGGGCCAGGCATGATGATGTTTTCACTACCTGACCCTGTGAATCAAACTGCAGAGGACGCGGCAGTTGCAGAGAGAGCAGAGCCTCTAGGTGTAATGGCAACATCTCCATTTGCATATATTGGAGGCACATTTGCCTATATTAAAACTTCAACTTTCTCAGCAAATATTAACATGGGACCAACACAGATGCCTTCAGCAGCCAAGAGCACGTGCAACAGGTCAGCCAGTGTCATAGGTACAAATCTGCCGACAGATGCCCTTTCAATGACTGAATAAACGTCAGCTTATCTCCCATGTGAACATAATATGTGACATGTAGAAATTCATGCCTAATCCTTCTCTCCCCATCCTCTGCTGCTGGGAAACCGTCTGGATGACCCTATACATATTACATAAGCTAGCATGATGGGGTTGTCTCATTTCAGACACTGATGACATATCGCTAGGATGTCAGATAGGTACAGGTCCCTCAGGACCTCCAAACTGAAGAAGAGCATATCGTACAAAGTGTGCACTCCATTTATCGCAATGGGAGTTCCAAAAATAGCCAGGCGCGCACACTCTGCTATTTTTGAAGGCCCCATAGCAGGAAATGAGGGCAAGCCGCCATTGCTCAGTTCACCGCTATGAGACTGCCAAAAATAGTCTTCTAGTTTCGGAACTCCCATTGCAGTGAATGAAGGGTACAGGGGCCCCTGGAGATAGAAGAAGATCCCAGAGGTGGAACCCACATACATCTACCTGAAATTCATGGCATATCCTAGAAATATGCCCCCATTGCCTGAGATGAGTCAACCCCTTTAAGTGCATTTCTGCAGGACATCTCAGGGCTTAGATTGTTTACAGAGCCGAGACTGTGTACAAAATAAGCAGCACACCGTCTTCCACACTAGGAGTCGGTGCTACCTAACAATAACCAGATGTAGCAAGCCGATTTTAAGTTCTTGTTATCGGCTAGAGGCATTTTAGGTGTAGTAGCTACTTGGCTCCTGATGATGTGCATGAATCAGCTGCGCAGAAACGCGTAGAGCCGTAGCTCAATGTGTACAGACCTGCTGGTTGTTGGAGCGCATTTTGCCAACAGCAGTATTGGTCTGTGTGGTTTACTCACCTAACTGTTAGATAGAGTTTGTGAGTCGGCATAGTGCACAGCCGCTCCTTTTACTATCCGTTACTGCTCAGTGACACTATTGTCACTGGTCAGTGCAATTGTTTGCTGCGTGTGTTATTCCCCTAATGGTTTGGGATATTACAATATGATAAATTTCCCATGGCACATAGCACACTTTAACATCTATCCCTACCAGCACATAATAAATGTATAGGCAGTACCTTGCCGTTCGCAGCACCTTATCCGATTATCAGTGCAGTGGTTTTAGTTTACATTAGTCCGTCTAATCTTATATGATATTTGTGATAAGCCTCCTTCACATTACATTAGGTAGTGCCATCATTTACATATGAGGATATATCAATTTGGGTAGACGGTTTAGTCTTAGTTATTTATATAGGATTCACCCCCTTCCAATAGTAGCTATTATTTTGCTCCATTTTAAGCGCTCCTATAATATTTTTGCTTGTTATATCACAGGGACGTGTACCTAGTATACCCAGCTCTTTAAGTTGTTATCTTAGATTGTTTAATCCACATTTACATCTCACCGCCATATAATCTGTTTCCTCAGGGTGTTCAAAGTCTGTAAACTCATGTAAATTCAGCCCCGAATCGTTATCCTGATCGGCGCGTTCAAACCGCTTCTTGTCCTTCAAGTGGATCTTTGCAAAGAAAACATATATAGTTTAATATGGCGTCCAACGCCTACTGTAAAATGACAGCACTGAATATGGGATCTTGAGTTGTGCCTCCTTCTAAACATCAATTATAATCACTGTAAGTAATGACTAAAATGCCCAGTTTCTTACCAGGCGGAAAGACTCTTCCTCATCATCTTCAAGAACAGTATCTTCAGAGTAGTCGATGATGCGGTCGTACATGTGCAGGTTGTACTCCTCCCAGGTTACGGTGCCGTCCTTATCCAAGTCAACTTCTGCAAACTGCTCCTTGGTGTCTTCTAAAACATAATGCTTAAAGGACTTCTGAATCCATGAGCTCAGCTCATCTTAGGAAACAAGAAATGGTTAATAAAGTCATTATAGTTGGAAAAAATATGGTGCTGGTTCATACAATACAGGGACCAGTAATAATATCAACGCTCACCTACAGTCTTGGGGTAAAGGCAGGAAGTACATACCTGCTCACTCCCCTGGGTTCACTTTTGAAATAGAGATCTCAAGGGTTTGTTGCACAGCGACAAATGCTGCCCACTGCCACTAGAGGGTGCTAACGCCAAATGTATTTATATTGCTCTCATTGCCATCAAGGTATTGTAGTGACCTTCTTATCAGGGCATTCTATGGGACTCTGGTGGCAATGTTTGCCAAGGGACACTCCCCCAGCACTATTTATCTGGGATTGCAGGGACTATGTTGGCACTGTTTGTGGGAGGGCCACTCTGCTGGCTGCTTACTGAGGGCACTGACCTCCGGCAGGCTGTTCCGTAAGGTGAGCCGTCCTGCCGCTAGTGACCGTGTGCCCCCGGACTGCCGCTCCGTCCCCATTGACTATAATGGGGGCGGGCGGAGTTCCAGAAGAGGCACGGCAGCGCACCGCAAGAGGCTGCCGGAATAAAACACCGACATGTCCGACATTTATTCCGGCAGCCTCTCGCCGTGCCTGTCATGCCTCTGCCGGAACTCCGCCCCCATTATAGTCAATGGGGATGGAGTGGCAATTCGGAGGCACACGTTCACTAGCGGCAGGACGGATCCGACAGGCTGTTCACCCGACGGAACAGCCTGCTGGAGGTCCGTGCCGCTAGTGTGAAAGTAGCCTTATGTAGTGCATTTAAATTCAGAGATTCATCCGGACCCAGTCCTGCTCACACAGCTGGTTGGGGTCTGTACACTGTAATGAAGAGTGTGCCTGCGCAAGACTGACTATGGGTGGAAACGATGACACTGGCAGATTGAAAATTGTGAAGAATGGAAACAGAAAGTATATTAACTCCTTAACTTGATTTGATTCAACTTTATTGTCATTACACATGTATAAATACAGGGTAAAGTAATGCAGTTTGCATCTAATCAGAAGTGCAATAAAAAACATGTTATATACAGATAAGGGTAGTGTAGAAGGTAGGAATAGTTAGGCACAGATTATGTACAAATAAGTTAAGTATACAGGTGTTTATATTGCTATAAAAAAAAAGTGACCCTATCGGGAGATACATGGCGCCTAAACCAGGGGCAGAATGAAATTCTGACAGTTTTCCTCATTACAATTATGTCTTACTCCGAAACTCTGTGCAGTTTCAGAGAAATTATAGTTAAAGGGACTCTGTCACCAGTTTCTAACCCCCCCTTTTAAAACTATTGTTCTCTCCATGGTGCCCTTGTCATTACAAAGCTGTTGTTATAAGATAAATCCGCCGTGTAGTTTTGATAAAAATCGCTTTTATCTAACCTGTCAATCTTCTGGATAAGGTGCCCAGGGCGTTTCTGAAGGTCTGAATCTGCCGCTCTCCGCCGCCGTTGGTGCCCAGCTCCTCCCATGATCCTTTCAGCGCCACCTCGATGTAATGAAATCCGCCTCCGGCTCTTCTCAGTGCCCCCTCCTCCTTATCAAAGATCCCGCGCGTGCGCACAGGCCTGTGCCTGATGCGCCCGTGCAGACTTTTAGATTCTGCCTCGTTGAGCGAAGTGCGCATGCGCTCGCACGCGCGCAAACATGCGCGCTACGCTCAACGAGGCAGAATCTAAAAGTCCGCACGGGCGCATCAGGCACAGGCCTGTGCGCACGCGCGGGATCTTTGATAAGGAGGAGGGGGCACTGAGGAGAGCCGGAGGCGGATTTCATTACATCGAGGTGGCGCTGAAAGGATCATGGGAGGAGCTGGGCACCAACGGCGGCGGCGGAGAGCGGCAGATTCAGACCTTCAGAAACGCCCTGGGCACCTTATCCAGAAGATTGACAGGTTAGATAAAAGCGATTTTTATCAAAACTACACGGCGGATTTATCTTATAACAACAGCTTTGTAATGACAAGGGCACCATGGAGAGAACAATAGTTTTAAAAGGGGGGGGTTAGAAACTGGTGACAGAGTCCCTTTTAAAGGGGCCATCCAACATAATGTTCGACCTCCCAGAGTGGCCAACCCACAGTGATGATCATACTGGTCTCTAACGCTATATTCGGTCTCCATTGCTCCCCAGCCGGCTCTTCATCTCTCCTTGCACCATGTGACCATTTGTCGACCATCGAATGTCTGCAGCATTCACATGCATCCCCCATCAACAGGATGTTCATATCAGCACACCAGGGAGATGGCAAGCGGTCCGGGGAGTGCGACAGGGACCAGTATGCTGACCACCGTGGGTCAGTCATTCTGTCAGGTCTGATATAATGTTGAATAAGCCCTTAAAAAACAGCCAGGAACAAGGAGAAGCGTCATCTGGACAGCTCCTTGCCAGCGTCTCCCCACCCAGCTGGACCTGAGGTTTCTCCCTATCTTCCTATTCACTTGTATGGGAGCCTCAGAAACAGCGTAGTGGAGCCCGCCCAGCCATATCCATAGTTCCAACCACCTCTGGCTGGCACAACTGGTGCTGAGAAGTAGGCCATCGCTCTAACCCCTTAAGGACACAGCCAATTTTAATCTTATTTTTTCCTCCCCGTCTTCCACGGATCACAATTTTTTTTCCCCATTCAAGTAGCCATATGAGGGCTTACGTTTTGCAGCAAATGATGTAAGTTCTATCGCAACCGTTCAAAGAGTAACTAAACCTTTAATTAAGTTTTTTGTAAAATGTCCTAAATGTCCTTATAATACTTTTTGTAATGTACTATTAAAGAATTCTGCACTTTGTTAAAACTGATTATCTATCCTCTGGATAGATCATCAGCATCTGATCGGCGGGGGTCTGACACCCGGGACCCCCGCCAATCAGCTGTTTGAGAAGGCAGCGGCGCTCTAGGAGCACCATGGCCTTCTCACTGTTTACCGCTGGCCCAGTGACGTCATGACTTGTATGACTGGCCTGGGCGGGGCTAAGCGCTGTTCACTTGAATGGAATGGAGCGCCGCTGCCTTCTCAAACAGCTGATCGGCGGGGATTCCGGGTGTCGGACCCCCGCCGATCAGATGCTGATGATCTATCCAGAGGATAGATCCTCAGTTTAAACAAACTGCAGAACCCCTTTAATGCATTTTACATTTTTAATAGACTTTACCTCCCCAAAGCGCATTTCCTGTGCACTTAAAATCCACTTTTCGGTACACTGCTGACTTCTCAGCGGAGTACGGAGTTTACAGTTTCTCAATGGGGCTGCAGCACACGGAGTGCGGGCAGGAGCACACATTGCTGATCCTTCCTGTGCCCCCTTGAGGTTTACTAAATGCTGGCAGAGCACATGGGTAACCAGTAACCATGTGCTATGCCAGGATTAGCTGAGCGGAGCGGCTCCTGCCTTGTGCTACTGCCTGTACTCCATGCACTGCAGCCCCATTCATAAACTGTAGACTCCCTACTCTGTACACCGCTGAGAAGTCTGCGGTGTGGAGAAAAGCGGATTTAAAGCCCACAGAAAAAGAAAGATGCACTTGGGGGGGGGAAACTATTAAAAATTCTAAATCCATAAATAAAGTATATTAGAAAAAGTATTATTAGGGCATTTGGGACATTTAACAAAAAACATAATTAAAGTTTAGTTACTCTTTAATATGCCGTACTGGGAAGCTGGAAAGAAAATTATTAATGGGGTGGGACTGAGCAAAATAAACAACTATAGCTTGTTATGCTTTAAAAAAAAAAAAAAAAAAATTTAAAGAAAACATTTTCTTTGCATTGCCATATTGACACCCATAACAGTTTTTTTTTATTTCTGCCTATGGAGCTGTGTGAGGGCTCTTTTTTGGGGTGATCTGATTATTTTTATTTTTTGGGGGGATACGCATGACAATTTAATCACTGTTACTCAATTGTTTAGGAGGCAAAACAACCCTTTAGATTTTTTTTATGGTGTTCTCCGCAGGGAATAAATACTTTTAGATATAGTTCAGGCATTTTTGGACGCAGCGATACCAATATAAAAGGTAACATTTATATATTTTTTTAACTTGATTTTTAGTTTCCCAGGGTGATTTGGACATACAATTTTTAGATTGATTATACTATAGGCCACCATGGTTCCCCATTGGAATGGAGTGGCAAACATGCATGTCTGCTGCTCCATTCAAATTCGGAACATGGACCCCCATTTTAGTGATAGCGTGAGCCGCAGAACCCGGGCCCCTGCTGTTCAAACACTTATACTCTACCCAGTAGAAAGAGGGTAAGTCGTTGTCATGGTACATCCCCTTTCAGCCCTGTCACAGGCAGAGATTAATAGGCAGGCTCTAGGCTGCCAGACTGGGGACAGCCTGCTCCCAGTAAATGACCCCTCAGATGTCAGGGCTGCAATCACGGGCGGACTGGGAGCCTAAAGATCACTATGTTGTAGACCAGTCCAAATTGACAGAAGCTGGAGCAACACAAGTAGGCAGGGCCAACAAAAGTACAGGACACTGAATATACAAAATGTTCCTTTAAGACATTTTATGACGTATAGGTATGCAATTTTCACTAAGGGGTTAAACATTTGCTGAATAAGGGCTCATCCACATGGTCGTAAGCGTTTTGAGGTCTGCAAAAACTCCTGCAGAAATATCCTATCCTTGTCTGCAAAACAAACAAGAACAGGACATGTTATTTTTTACGGGGCCGTAGAATGGAAATACAGATGCAGCCAGCACACGGGTCCGCATCATTTCTGGCCCCACTGAGATGCGGGACTGAAACTACGGGACTACGGGTGGACATGAGCCCTTATACTTTGATGGAAGGACAACACCATTTTGCTTCAATTATATAATTTAGCAACAAAAATAAATAAATAAAAAAAATACAAAAAAGGAACACCTATGTGCTGCTATAACGTCACACAAAGATCTCTCCTACCCAATGTCAGGTATCCATCTGCATCCACGTCAATTTTCCAAATGATAGATTTCAGTCTTTTCTGTTGTTCTTCTGGACTCAGCTCTGCAAATTCGTCTGCTTCTTCCTGGAAAACAAGTGGTACAAGGTTAACCAAACAGCAGCGGAGGACTGGATGAGCACTTATATAACCGTATTATTGTATTACCACAGACAGGAGGAATAAGCAAGAGGCAGAGGGAATGCGTCATCAGAAAATGACCTGCTGTTTAAATCGCTTTTTATGTTTAACGTATTTTTAAAGAATTGTGGATGATATATTTTTAATTTTCCATGTATTCCATACAGTTTAACAAAAAACCATGAAACACTGCAGTTTTCGCACTGACCACTATGTCTAATAATTGGCACCACCTTTTGGTTTGTACAGATCACTTTACCGCAGTTACCTGCTTATCTGTCATTCTAATCCTGCCTGTAAAGATATCACCTCTGTGTATAGATAAGACAGGATCCGCCATTCACAATAGGCGATTGTCAAATCTTATCTATTCTTTGCTTGTACAATCACTGCAGAGGTCACAGAACGCGCCTAGAAAACTCTCCCATAGGAGTCAATGAGGTCCCCTGCTGACCACTGTCTCTATGGACCACGGGGCTGCCATTAAACAGTTTTCTTAATGCTTTCTAAATGCCGTTAAGAACAGCTCAGACAAGATGGCCGCCCCCATAATCATGTTCAGAAAATAAAATCCGATAAGAAAAAACAAGATGTTCTGGAATCTGGTTTTAACCGGCAGATAAAGGAAATGTGTCACCTCCCCTCAGCCCAAAAACGATTTAAAAGCAGCCATGCAGCACAGCTTACCTGGATTAGGCTGTGCTGTTTTATTTTGAAATCCGTCCAGCAGTTACTTCAAAAAACGACTTTGATCAATAAGGAAATGCGTCCTGAAGGTGCCCAGAGGGGCGTTTTTTTCTTCCTAGTGAGCCCAGTACCGCCCCTCTTTCAGTGCCCAGCCCGCCTTCCTTGCACTGTCTAACCGCCCCCAGCCTGCCACAGCCTCTCCTCCCCCTCCCTCACGCCGAACGAAGTCTCGCACAGGCGCAGTACCCACTGAGGGCTGCGCCTGTGCGATCATCAGGAGACTGAGGGCGGCAGCTTCAGCTCGGCGCATGCCCAGTGACGAAGATGAAGCTGCCGCCCTCAGTCTCCTGATGATCGCACAGGCGCAGCCCTCAGTGGGTACTGCGCCTGTGCGAGACTTCGTTCGGCGTGAGGGAGGGGGAGGAGAGGGAGGGGAGGCTGTGGCAGGCTGGGGGCGGCGGTTAGAAAATACAAGGAAGGCGGGCTGGGCACTGAAAGAGGGGCGGTACTGGGCTCACTAGGAAGAAAAAAACGCCCCTCTGGGCACCTTCAGGACGCATTTCCTTATTGATCAAAGTCGTTTTTTGAAGTAACTGCTGGACGGATTTCAAGATAAAACAGCACAGCCTAATCCAGGTAAGCTGTGCTGCATGGCTGCTTTTAAATCGTTTTTTGGCTGAGGGGAGGTGACAGAATCCCTTTAAGTGTGCAGCAAAATCAGACTACACGGTGTGTTTTCTAGTCTGTAACCATGGAGACACAAGGTCTGCACTGGAGCTACATACACAAGATGGTAGGGAATTAAAGGGAACCTGTCACCATGATTTTGCGCATAGAGCTGGGGACATGGGCTGCTAAATGGCCGCTAGCACATCTGCAATACCCAGGTCCCATAGCTCTCTGCGCTTTTATTGTGTTAAAAAACTGTTTTGATCGATATGCAAATTACCTGATATGAGTCCTGTAGCCGGAGATGAGTCAAGCGGAAAGGAGCCCAGCACCGCCCCGCGTCCTCCGAATCTCCTCCTTGCTGGCTGACGTCACAGAGCTGGAGCGCCGAAATCTCGCGATGCGCGAGCTAGCGCGTGCGCAGTGTCAGCATCATGTTCATTCCCTGTACTGGCATCAGCACAGGGAACGAACTACGCACGCGCTAGCTCGCGCTTCGAGATTTCGGCGTTCCAGCTCTGTGACGTCAGCCAGCAAGGAGGAGATTCGGAGGACGCGGGGCGGTGCTGGGCTCCTTTCCGCTTGACTCATCTCCGGCTACAGGACTCATATCAGGTAATTTGCATATCGATCAAAACAGTTTTTTAATACAATAATAGCACAGAGAGCTATGGGGACTGGGTACTGCAGATGTGCTAGCGGCCATCTAGCACCCCATGTCCCCAGCTCTATGCGCAAAATCATGGTGACAGGTTTCCTTTAAACTGAGGTTATCTGGAAACTTTCTTGTAGTGTTTATTTTAGATGCATTCCAGCATAGAAATAGCTAGAAAGGAGCAGATACACAGTGACAACTATAATAACTTTCATAGAATCCAAGCAAAGCATGGCACTAGGCCTTCTCTTTTCCCGGAAGAAACAGAAGGGATGAAGGGATCTAAGGAGATTTTCTAACAAGTTCACTGGTTACTTAGCAAGCGTTAAAGACTTTTAAGCCCCAGGATAAAATATACACAGTATACAGATCTTTACGTGACTGGAGCTGCTTTATCTCTCGCGGTACCTCTCCTCCCAGGAACATCTTCTTGTCATAGTCGGCATTGTGCTCGTCGTTCGTATAGTGTCCATCGTCGGGATGATTGGGGGATGCGTGCAGGTGGGCAGCACTGAGGGTCAGGCACACAGACAGAAACACCACCACCTTCATCTTCATTCCTGATCAAGTCAATGGAACAACAAGAGCTTCATTACTAAAAAAGTTGAGTAAATAATCAATGTGTTACCGACAGGATTCCCATTAAGCAGCTTAGCGCCCGTTCACATGGCGGAATTCAGGCAGAGGTGACAATACTTGCACACTATACGAAAAAGTTTTCCAAGTGTGACCACCTCTGCTGGATTGCAAGATGGTCGTAGCCCCTGGATACAAGCAGTGTATAATCTGATGGAAACATTTTAAAAAAAATTGTTGTGAAGATGAAAAGATCCTTTAAAGGGGTTGTCCAGGAATTTACTATTGATGACCTACTCACATGAAATCTATAGGTAACCATTGCTGCTTTTAAATGGGATATTCCCATCTTTATGGAAAAAGGAATCAAGTCAGCGAAGGAGGCAATATGGACAATAACAATACATTAGTCAGTGCTTTGTATTAATTTTGTCTACATGATTTTCTGAAGTGAGACAACCACTTTAAAGGAGTTAAAGGCTATGTACACCTTTGGGGGCAAAACATTTTTTATTGGCGTTTATTAAAAATATGGCATCCTGCTTTCTGTATATAGCTGAGATGCTCTAGAAGCACCCTTTGGATTTTCTGTCTTTCCCGTCATCTGGGGAGCAGACAGACTTCTTATCTCTGCTCTCTGACCTCTTAAACACACATTATAGCTCACTTCTTACCTTACCGATAAGAAATTGGCTTAAATAAGAGTTTATGACCTCTTAGTAAATTAGAGATAAGCATTTGACACTAGGGTTCTTTCGATACCAAAATTTTGATTCGGTTTCGATACCATAAAAAAGTATTGCGAAACTCGATACCACACGAAAAATGCGTGCATCCCGCATTTTATGGAACATCCGGACCATAATTAAACAGTTCGATCCTAATTTTTTTTGGGGGGGAGGGGGGGACAGGGTGACAAAAAAAAAAGAAGAAAATGGCGAATCGTGCATTTATTATTATTTTTTTTTTGTGTTAACCGCATAGGAGATGTTTTTTAAATATTTTAATAGTTTGGACTTTTTGGATATTTTATTTATTTATTGTTTATATATTTTATATGTAAAATTGGGAAAGGGGGTGATTTATACTTAATATTTTTTATGTGTTTTTATTTTTTTTACAGTTTATTTAATAACCATTTCCCCCCTTAGGGGCGAGATCCTGGGATCTTTTCATCCCTTGCCCTATTTCCCCTAATAGAGCTCTATCAGAGTGAATAGGACTTCACACTCTCCCTGCTGCCCTGTGCATAGTGCACACAGCAGCAGGGAGATTACTATGGCAGCCAGGGCTTCAGTAGCGTCCTGGCTGCCATGGTAACCGATCGGAGCCCCAGGATTACACCGCTGGGGCTCCGATCAGAAACTGCTACCAATGAGAAGTGGTGAGGGGCTGTGGCCACTGCCACCACTGTTTTTAATACTGGGGGGGGGGGGGGGGTGAGCTATAAGGTGTTTAAGAGGTCAGAGAGCAGAGATAAGAAGTCTGTCTGCTCCCCAGATGACGGGAAAGACAGAAAATCCAAAGGGTGCTTCTAGAGCATCTCAGCTATATACAGAAAACAGGATGCCATATTTTTAATATCTCCTATGTGGTGAACGCCGTAACACGCGATCCGCCATTTTTTTGTCACTTTGTTCTGCCCCAAAAATAGGATCGGACTGTTCCATTATGGGCAGGACGTTCCATAAAATGCGGAACGCACTAGGCTTTTTTTGTGTTTAATTTTTTTCACGTGGTATCAAATGGTATTGAGCATTGCAATACTTTTTATGGTATTGAAATCAAATCAAAATTTTGGTATCATGACAACCCTAGAATGTAGCTGAATAGGAAGAGAAGGGCCCACATCTGGTCAGGACCCGATCAGAAGAGCCCGCAGCCTGAGGGAGGGCAGCAGAAGGTTCTAGCACAGGACAGTACAGAGGACAGATTTCCTAAAATGCCCGGAGATACCCTTTATGACTATTTGTAAAAAGTATTTTTTAATTTTTTTAAAATTGATGCAAAGGTGGACACACCCGTTATACAAATAGACTTGGTACAGCCTGCTGGTGTATGTTCTAGTTATATTCTCTTACATAGCCACAGATCCTGAAAATGGGGAGAACTGAGGCATAAAGTGAATGAGACAGCCGGATACCGTTCTGTTGTCTCCACTGCCCCTTACATTACAGGGAAGTGCAAAATAATACATTCATAGTAAGAGAAAAAGCCACAAAACATCCTGATGATAAAGCTACAAGGGAAACCACGGCTTCAGGGACCTGCAGGAACACTAGTAATAAGTAACCACAATACCCTCGCTGGAGATGGGTCCAATCACTTCATCCTTGAAGGTGGATTTAGACAAACTAAAAATCGTCCACTCCTGCGAACGCTCATTCCTGCCAATCTGCTGCCAATCACCCGATCGAGTAAAACGCTTGTTCATTGGGTGATCCGGTCTTTCGTGCAGGCACATCAATGATCGTTTCTGGAGAGCAGATTGCGTGATCTAAACAGAGTCTGCTGCCCAGAAACAATGATTCTGTATGAGGACGAGCTCTACAGCCATACCTTCTCCTCATACTGTGGAGGAGATCGTGCATGTACAGTAAATGTCTCCTTCACTGAGCAAGCTTCACGGGGCTGCCGTGACAACTGGGGAAGCAGGGGAGGACATGCCGTGACAACTGGGGAAGCAGGGGAGGACATGCCGTGACAACTGGGGAAGCAGGGGAGGACATGCCGTGACAACTGGGGAAGCAGGGGAGGACATGCCGTGACAACTGGGGAAGCAGGGGAGGACATGCCGTGACAACTGGGGAAGCAGGGGAGGACATGCCGTGACAACTGGGGAAGCAGGGGAGGACATGCCGTGACAACTGGGGAAGCAGAGGAGGGGTTGTCGTGACAGAGGGGCTGCCGTGACAACTGAGGAAGCAGGGGAGGGGCTGCCGTGACAACTGAGGAAGCAGGGGAGGACATGCTTTGACAACTGGAGTAGTGGGAGGAACTGCTGTGACCATTTTTCTGACTCATTAAAGGGATTGTCCAGGATTAGAAAACACATGGCTGCTTTCTACCAAACACAGCACCACATCTGTCCACTGGTTTTCTCTGCTATCGCTGCTCAGGTCGACTGAAGTGAAACAGGTTGAGCTGCAATACCACACACAACCACTGGACATTGGTGGCACTGTTTTAGAAGAAAGCAGCCATTGTCTTATAATTATGGAAACCCCCTTCAAGATTCCTATTCCTCCAGTTGAGGTCACACTCTGGCATCGGAGCTGCTTTCTAAGAAATCTTCCTGTCCACATAAAACCAGCAATAGTAAAAAAGAAAGTGAGAGGAGGGAATCATGAGGTTACACAAGAGAGAAGTGACTGTACATGGCTGCATGACCCCGCTGACCCCACTCTTAAAGGGAATGACCTGCAGACCAGATACTGATATCATTCCTAAAGGTACCTGTCGAATAAAAAAGAAAACCTGTTGCTATGTCACGGTGTGGGTCCGGTGCAGATACCGTGCCCCTTCCTCCCTGATCTGCTCCACGTCCACCACCAATCTACATGGACTTGTACAGATCTCATCTGCTGACACAGGGTCCCAAGACTGCCAGGGCTGTGATCCACCAAGAAACTTCTTGTTCTGCTCTCTGTGGAACTACAAATACCAGCAGGTACATTTAAAACCTATCACCCCCAACACAGCCAAATAAGCTGCGTATTAGCCTAAGGTCCATGTACAACAAGGCTGAGATGCCATAAACCGGGGGATGATGCCCATTGCAACCAATCAGGTCGCTGCTTTCATTCCCTAAAAGGCCTTTGAAGAACGAGAAGCGGAATCTGATTGGTTGCCATAGGCGACTGCCCGGCTTCTGTTTTGCACTAGTTTACATACATCTCCAGCAATGTATATAGCCTATGGCTCTCCAGCTGTTCACTACAAGTCCCAGCAGAGGGCAGCTGCAGTTTTGCAACCGATGGTGAATACTGGTATACAGCACCTGGGTCTGACATATATGACTGTTGTGAAACTACAACTCCCAGCATGCCACTGGCTGCAGCCCACTTTCACATAAAACGCATAGGCGAGCGCTAAACTGAAACGTGACGCTGCTGTCCCTACCGTCAGTCATATGTCAGAAGTCCGAACAGCTCTCACTAGTGCCCCCACATCAGACTCAGTCGCACAAGCGCCATTACGCTCGACGTGCAACATCACGCCCACTTCTCGCCGTGACGTCACGCTTGGTTGTGATTGGCTGGCCATGAATCGCAGTGGGGCGTGGCCGCCTGCGGAGTGTTCGTGTGCGGTTCGCGCGCGTCCTCTTTGTTTTCGGCCGAAGCCGGTGTGGACGCCCCCTGCCGTCACAGTGACGTACAGCAGCTCGGGCTGATAGCTGTAGTGGGTGTCTGGCGGTTGTCATGTTTCAATATTAGTCCCTATGTAAATGACTCAAAGCTGCTATGGAGATAATATTATTAGGGGTATCCTGTATGAAAACCAATTAAAGGGGGAAGCGATGCAGTTGTCCATAGCAACCAATGAGAGTGCTGCTATTATTCTCCAAAAGGACTTCCTGTAAATGAGAGCTGCAGAGCGTTGGGTTCCTGTGTGTGCCGCCTCCACTCGTTCCCCTGTTCATTTGTATAGGAGGAGAAAGACGTTTCTGTAAATTAAAGGGGTTATCCAAGGCCTATAATGCCCCCCATATGTCCAGGCTCCTCACACAGATTGTACTTACCTCGCCCCCGGCACCCGCATCCAGTGTCAGACTGGGGTACCTAGGGCCCACCAGTGTAACAGATTCTGGGGGCCCACCTTAGGGCTCCTGCTCCGTACCAATTATTTTTTTTGTGGCCTGTATCTGAAACCATTCACTTCAATGGGGCCGCAAAAAATGGAAATGACCCCATGTGCATTCCATGTCTGTATGTCCGCATGGCCGTTACGCAAAATGATAGAACATGTCCTCTTATTGTCGGCATTACAGACAAGGATAGGGCGGTTCTATTAGAGGCCGGCATAATGTGGAATGCACACACCCGGTATCCATGTTTTGCACATCCACAATTTGCGGACTGCAAAACATCCAACAATGGTGTTCATGAGCCCTTACAGTGATAACAGAGATATTATAGATGGAGTATGATGGCAGACACTCACAGCAACATGCACAAACATACATGTGGCAGAATTTAGGCTACTTTCACACTTGCAGTAGCAGGGTCCGGCATCCGTGCTAACACTAGCCCACCGTGCCGTCGGAAGTCCGCTGTAGTTTTTGTCTGGCCGCCTCTCGGCATGTTTGCTGTGCTGCAGCCGGACCTCCAGCTTGCCCCCATTATAATGAATGGGGCAGGAGCGGACCTCCGGCGGCATGGTGGGCTAGCATAAGCACGGATCTGGCAGGCTGTTCCCCGACTGGAATAGCCTGCTACCGCAAGTGTGAAAGTAGCCTTACACATATATGGATATCCTTCTCTTTTGGTCAACATCCGAGCCGCAGTTTTTGCGGCTTGGATGCGGACCCATTCACTTCAATGTGGCCGCAAAAGATGCGGACAGCACTCCGTGTGTTTTCTGCATCCGTTGCTCTATTCTGTGGTCTGCAAAAAAAAACAAAAAAAACACACAACGGTCATGTGCATAATAACCTATGTCAGTCCTCCTCTGCCGCCCCCCCCCCCCCCCCCCCCCAAAGTTGGCACACAGAAAAAAATAATAATTAAAAGCTAATACTTACCTGTGTCAGGCATGGTGAGGCGCATTCTTCATTGTCCTGCGTCCCTCCCGGCAAATGCGTGAAATGACGTCATCACGCATACCTGCCCCGAGATTTCACTTCCGCATAGGCCTCAGACCTACTAGGACTGAAGCCTATGGCGGTGATCGGCGGTGGGGCAGAGAACTATTCGCTCCCATGCCCCGCCACAGTATGTGGGCGTTCCGGTCGGCGTTGGGCCCCCCAAGGATGCCGGGCCCGGGGCTACCGACCCGAACGCCCCTATTATAATCCACCACTGGGTCCGGCGGGTGACTCACCCCATCAGACTGGTGTCATCGGGTGTTGCCCGCACCCGCCGCACCCCCCTTGCAACGCCACTGTCCCTTGCACACAGAAGCGCCGGCTCTCCCCTGCACACAAAAGTGCCGTCTCACCCCTGCACACAGCAGCGCCCGGCTCTCCCCTGCACACAGAAGCGCCGGCTCTCCCCTGCACACAGAAGGGCCCGGCTCTCCCCTGCACACAGCAGCGCCAGGCTCTCCCCTGCACACAGAAACGCCGGCTCTCCCCTGCACACAGAAGGGCCCGGCTCTCCCCTGCACACAGAAGCACCCGGCTCTCCCCTGCACACAGCAGGGCCCGGCTCTCCCCTGCACACAGAAACGCCGGCTCTCCCCTGCACACAGAAGCGCCGGCTCTCCCCTGCACACAGAAGGGCCCGGCTCTCCCCTGCACACAGCAGCGCCAGGCTCTCCCCTGCACACAGAAACGCCGGCTCTCCCCTGCACACAGAAGGGCCCGGCTCTCCCCTGCACACAGAAGCACCCGGCTCTCCCCTGCACACAGCAGTGCCCGGCTCTCCCCTGCACACAGAAACGCCGGGTCTCCCCTGCACACAGAAACGCCGGCTCTCCCCTGCACACAGCAGCGCCCGGCTCTCCCCTGCACACAGAAGCGCCCGGTTCTCCCCTGCACACTGAAACGCCCGGTTCTCCCCTGCACACAGAAGCGCCGGCTCTCCCCTGCACAAAGCAGCGCCCGGTTCTCCCCTGCACACAGAAGCGCCGGTTCTCCCCTGCACACAGAAGCGCCGGCTCTCCCCTGCACACAGAAGCGCCGGCTCTCCCCTGCACACAGCAGCGCCCGGCTCTCCCCTGCACACAGCAGCGCCCGGCTCTCCCCTGCACACAGCAGCCGTGGGCTATCCCCTGCACACAGCAGCGCCCGGCTCTCCCCTGCACACAGCAGCGCCCGGCTCTCCCCTGCACACAGAAGAGCCGGCTCTCCCCTGCACACAGAAGCGCCCAGCTCTCCCCTGCACACAGCAGCAGCGGGCTATCCCCTGCACACAGCAGCGCCCGGCTCTCCCCTGCACACAGAAGCGCCGGCTCTCCCCTGCACACAGAAGGGCCCGGCTCTCTCATGCACACAGCAGCGCCGGGCTCTCCCCTGCACACAGAAACGCCGGCTCTCCCCTGCACACAGAAACGCCGGCTCTCCCCTGCACACAGAAGCGCCCGGCTCTCCCCTGCACACAGCAGCGCCCGGCTCTCCCCTGCACTCCCCTGCACACAGAAGCGCCCCGCTCTCCCCTGCACACAGAAACACTGGCTCTCCCCTGCACACAGAAGCGCCGGGCTCTCCCCTGCACACAGCAGCGCCCGGCTCTCCCCTGCACACAGAAGCGCCGGCTCTCCCCTGCACACAGAAGCGCCCGACTCTCCCCTGCACACAGAAGCGCCCGGCTCTCCCCTGCACACAGAAGAGCCGGCTCTCCCCTGCACACAGAAGCGCCCGGCTCTCCCCTGCACACAGAAGCGCCGGCTCTTCCCTGCACACAGAAGCGCCCGGCTCTCCCCTGCACACAGAAGCGCCCGGCTCTCCCCTGCACACAGAAGCGCCCGGCTCTCCCCTGCACACAGAAGCGCCCGGCTCTCCCCTGCACACAGAAGAGCCGGCTCTCCCCTGCACACAGAAGCGCCCGGCTCTCCCCTGCACACAGAAGCGCCGGGCACTCCCCTGCACACAGAAGCGCCCGGCTCTCCCCTGCACACAGAAGCGCCCGGCTCTCCCCTGCACACAGAAGGGCCCGGCTCTCTCCTGCACACAGCAGCGCCGGGCTCTCCCCTGCACACAGAAACGCCGGCTCTCCCCTGCACACAGAAACGCCGGCTCTCCCCTGCACACAGAAGCGCCCGGCTCTCCCCTGCACACAGCAGCGCCCGGCTCTCCCCTGCACTCCCCTGCACACAGAAGCGCCCCGCTCTCCCCTGCACACAGAAACGCTGGCTCTCCCCTGCACACAGAAGCGCCGGGCTCTCCCCTGCACACAGCAGCGCCCGGCTCTCCCCTGCACACAGAAGCGCCGGCTCTCCCCTGCACACAGAAGCGCCCGACTCTCCCCTGCACACAGAAGCGCCCGGCTCTCCCCTGCACACAGAAGAGCCGGCTCTCCCCTGCACACAGAAGCGCCCGGCTCTCCCCTGCACACAGAAGCGCCCGGCTCTCCCCTGCACACAGAAGCGCCGGCTCTTCCCTGCACACAGAAGCGCCCGGCTCTCCCCTGCACACAGAAGCGCCCGGCTCTCCCCTGCACACAGAAGCGCCCGGCTCTCCCCTGCACACAGAAGCGCCCGGCTCTCCCCTGCACACAGAAGAGCCGGCTCTCCCCTGCACACAGAAGCGCCCGGCTCTCCCCTGCACACAGAAGCGCCGGGCACTCCCCTGCACACAGAAGCGCCCGGCTCTCCCCTGCACACAGAAGCGCCCGGTTTTCCCCTGCACACAGAAGCGCCGGCTCTCCCCTGCACACAGCAGCGCCCGGCTCTCCCCTGCACACAGAAGAGCCGGCTCTCCCCTGCACACAGAAGCGCCCAGCTCTCCCCTGCACACATCAGCCGCGGGCTATCCCCTGCACACAGCAGCGCCCGGCTCTCCCCTGCACACAGAAGCGCCGGCTCTCCCCTGCACACAGAAGGGCCCGGCTCTCCCCTGCACACAGCAGCGCCAGGCTCTCCCCTGCACACAGAAACGCCGGCTCTCCCCTGCACACAGAAGGGCCCGGCTCTCCCCTGCACACAGAAGCACCCGGCTCTCCCCTGCACACAGCAGTGCCCGGCTCTCCCCTGCACACAGAAACGCCGGCTCTCCCCTGCACACAGAAGCGCCGGCTCTCCCCTGCACACAGAAGGGCCCGGCTCTCCCCTGCACACAGCAGCGCCAGGCTCTCCCCTGCACACAGAAACGCCGGCTCTCCCCTGCACACAGAAGGGCCCGGCTCTCCCCTGCACACAGAAGCACCCGGCTCTCCCCTGCACACAGCAGTGCCCGACTCTCCCCTGCACATAGAAACGCCGGCTCTCCCCTGCACACAGAAACGCCGGCTCTCCCCTGCACACAGCAGCGCCCGGCTCTCCCCTGCACACAGAAGCGCCCGGTTCTCCCCTGCACACTGAAACGCCCGGTTCTCCCCTGCACACAGAAGCGCCGGCTCTCCCCTGCACACAGCAGCGCCCGGTTCTCCCCTGCACACAGAAGCGCCGGTTCTCCCCTGCACACAGAAGCGCCGGCTCTCCCCTGCACACAGAAGAGCCGTCTCTCCCCTGCACACAGAAGTGCCTGGCTCTCCCCTGCACACAGAAGCAACGGGCTCTCCCCTGCACACAGAAGCAACGGGCTCTCCCCTGCACACAGAAACGCTGGCTCTCCCCTGCACACAGAAGCGCCGGGCTCTCCCCTGCACACAGCAGCGCCCGGCTCTCCCCTGCACACAGAAGCGCCGGCTCTCCCCTGCACACAGAAGCGCCCGACTCTCCCCTGCACACAGAAGCGCCCGGCTCTCCCCTGCACACAGAAGCGCCCGGCTCTCCCCTGCACACAGAAGCGCCCGGCTCTCCCCTGCACACAGAAGCGCCCGGCTCTCCCCTGCACACAGCAGTGCCCGACTCTCCCCTGCACATAGAAACGCCGGCTCTCCCCTGCACACAGAAACGCCGGCTCTCCCCTGCACACAGCAGCGCCCGGCTCTCCCCTGCACACAGAAGCGCCCGGTTCTCCCCTGCACACTGAAACGCCCGGTTCTCCCCTGCACACAGAAGCGCCGGCTCTCCCCTGCACACAGCAGCGCCCGGTTCTCCCCTGCACACAGAAGCGCCGGTTCTCCCCTGCACACAGAAGCGCCGGCTCTCCCCTGCACACAGAAGAGCCGTCTCTCCCCTGCACACAGAAGTGCCTGGCTCTCCCCTGCACACAGAAGCAACGGGCTCTCCCCTGCACACAGAAGCAACGGGCTCTCCCCTGCACACAGAAACGCTGGCTCTCCCCTGCACACAGAAGCGCCGGGCTCTCCCCTGCACACAGCAGCGCCCGGCTCTCCCCTGCACACAGAAGCGCCGGCTCTCCCCTGCACACAGAAGCGCCCGACTCTCCCCTGCACACAGAAGCGCCCGGCTCTCCCCTGCACACAGAAGCGCCCGGCTCTCCCCTGCACACAGAAGCGCCCGGCTCTCCCCTGCACACAGAAGCGCCCGGCTCTCCCCTGCACACAGAAGAGCCGGCTCTCCCCTGCACACAGAAGCGCCCGGCTCTCCCCTGCACACAGAAGCGCCGGGCACTCCCCCCTGCACACAGAAGCGCCCGGCTCTCCCCTGCCACACAGAAGCGCCCGGTTTTCCCCTGCACACCGAAGCGCCGGCTCTCCCCTGCACACAGCAGCGCCCGGCTCTCCCCTGCACACAGAAGAGCCGGCTCTCCCCTGCACACAGAAGCGCCCAGACATCAGCCGCGGGCTATCCCCTGCACACAGCAGCGCCCGGCTCTCCCCTGCACACAGAAGCGCCGGCTCTCCCCTGCACACAGAAGGGCCCGGCTCTCCCCTGCACACAGCAGCGCCAGGCTCTCCCCTGCACACAGAAACGCCGGCTCTCCCCTGCACACAGAAGGGCCCGGCTCTCCCCTGCACACAGAAGCACCCGGCTCTCCCCTGCACACAGCAGTGCCACGGCTCTCCCCTGCACACAGAAACGCCGGCTCTCCCCTGCACACAGAAGCGCCGGCTCTCCCCTGCACACAGAAGGGCCCGGCTCTCCCCTGCACACAGCAGCGCCAGGCTCTCCCCTGCACACAGAAACGCCGGCTCTCCCCTGCACACAGAAGGGCCCGGCTCTCCCCTGCACACAGAAGCACCCGGCTCTCCCCTGCACACAGCAGTGCCCGACTCTCCCCTGCACATAGAAACGCCGGCTCTCCCCTGCACACAGAAACGCCGGCTCTCCCCTGCACACAGCAGCGCCCGGCTCTCCCCTGCACACAGAAGCGCCCGGTTCTCCCCTGCACACTGAAACGCCCGGTTCTCCCCTGCACACAGAAGCGCCGGCTCTCCCCTGCACACAGCAGCGCCCGTTCTCCCCTGCACACAGAAGCGCCGGTTCTCCCCTGCACACAGAAGCGCCGGCTCTCCCCTGCACACAGAAGAGCCGTCTCTCCCCTGCACACAGAAGTGCCTGGCTCTCCCCTGCACACAGAAGCAACGGGCTCTCCCCTGCACACAGAAGCAACGGGCTCTCCCCTGCACACAGAAACGCTGCTCTCCCTGCACACAGAAGCGCCGGGCTCTCCCCTGCACACAGCAGCGCCCGGCTCTCCCCTGCACACAGAAGCGCCGGGCTCTCCCCTGCACACAGAAGCGCCCGACTCTCCCCTGCACACAGAAGCGCCCGGCTCTCCCCTGCACACAGAAGAGCCGGCTCTCCCCTGCACACAGAAGCGCCCGGCTCTCCCCTGCACACAGAAGCGCCGGCTCTCCCCTGCACACAGAAGCGCCCGGCTCTCCCCTGCACACAGAAGCGCCCGGCTCTCCCCTGCACACAGAAGCGCCCGGCTCTCCCCTGCACACAGAAGCGCCCGGCTCTCCCCTGCACACAGAAGCGCCGGCTCTCCCCTGCACACAGAAGCGCCCGGCTCTCCCCTGCACACAGAAGCGCCGGGCACTCCCCTGCACACAGAAGCGCCCGGCTCTCCCCTGCACACAGAAGCGCCCGGTTTTCCCCTGCACACAGAAGCGCCGGCTCTCCCCTGCACACAGAAGCGCCCGGCTCTCCCCTGCACACAGCAGCGCCCGGCTCTTCCCTGCACACAGCAGCCGTGGGCTATCCCCTGCACACAGCAGCGCCCGGCTCTCCCCTGCACACAGCAGCCCCCGGCTCTCCCCTGCACACAGAAGAGCCGGCTCTCCCCTGCACACAGAAGCGCCCAGCTCTCCCCTGCACACAGCAGCCGCGGGCTATCCCCTGCACACAGCAGCGCCCGGCTCTCCCCTGCACACAGAAGCGCCGGCTCTCCCCTGCACACAGAAGGGCCCGGCTCTCTCCTGCACACAGCAGCGCCGGGCTCTCCCCTGCACACAGAAACGCAGGCTCTCCCCTGCACACAGCAGCGCCCGGCTCTCCCCTGCACACAGCAGCGCCCGGCTCTCCCCTGCACACAGAAGCGCCCCGCTCTCCCCTGCACACAGAAACGCCGGCTCTCCCCTGCACACAGAAGCGCCGGGCTCTCCCCTGCACACAGAAGCGCCTGGCTCTCCCCTGCACACAGAAGCGCCCGGCTCTCCCCTGCACACAGAAGCGCCCGGCTCTCCCCTGCACACAGAAGCGCCCGGCTCTCCCCTGCACACAGAAGCGCCTGGCTCTCCCCTGCACACAGAAGAGCCGGCTCTCCCCTGCACACAGAAGCGCCCCGCTCTCCCCTGCACACAGAAGCGCCGGGCACTCCCCTGCACACAGAGGCGCCCGGCTCTCCCCTGCACACAGAAGCGCCCGGTTTTCCCCTGCACACAGAAGCGCCGGCTCTCCCCTGCACACAGAAGCGCCCGGCTCTCCCCTGCACACAGCAGCGCCCGGCTCTCCCCTGCACACAGCAGCCGTGGGCTATCCCCTGCACACAGCAGCGCCCGGCTCTCCCCTGCACACAGCAGCGCCCGGCTCTCCCCTGCACACAGAAGAGCCGGCTCTCCCCTGCACACAGAAGCGCCCAGCTCTCCCCTGCACACATCAGCCGCGGGCTATCCCCTGCACACAGCAGCGCCCGGCTCTCCCCTGCACACAGAAGCGCCGGGGCTCCCCTGCACACAGAAGGGCCCGGCTCTCTCCTGCACACAGCAGCGCCGGGCTCTCCCCTGCACACAGAAACGCAGGCTCTCCCCTGCACACAGCAGCGCCCGGCTCTCCCCTGCACACAGCAGCGCCCGGCTCTCCCCTGCACACAGAAGCGCCCCGCTCTCCCCTGCACACAGAAACGCCGGCTCTCCCCTGCACACAGAAGCGCCGGGCTCTCCCCTGCACACAGCAGCGCCCGGCTCTCCCCTGCACACAGCAGCGCCGGCTCTCCCCTGCACACAGAAGCGCCCGGCTCTCCCCTGCACACAGAAACGCCGGCTCTCCCCTGCACACAGAAGCGTCGGCTCTCCCCTGCACACAGAAGCGCCCGGCTCTCCCCTGCACACAGAAGCAACGGGCTCTCCCCTGCACACAGCAGCGCCCGGCTCTCCCCTGCACACAGAAGCGCCAGCTCTCCCCTGCACACAGAAGCGCCCGGCTCTCCCCTGCACACAGAAGCGCCCGGTTTTCCCCTGCACACGGAAGCGCCGGCTCTCCCCTGCACACAGAAGCGCCCGGCTCTCCCCTGCACACAGCAGCGCCCGGCTCTCCCCTGCACACAGCAGCCGTAAGCTATCCCCTGCACACAGCAGCGCCCGGCTCTCCCCTGCACACAGAAGAGCCGGCTCTCCCCTGCACACAGAAGCGCCCAGCTCTCCCCTGCACACATCAGCCGCGGGCTATCCCCTGCACACAGCAGCGCCCGGCTCTCCCCTGCACACAGAAGCGCCGGCTCTCCCCTGCACACAGAAGGGCCCGGCTCTCTCCTGCACACAGCAGCGCCGGGCTCTCCCCTGCACACAGAAACGCAGGCTCTCCCCTGCACACAGCAGCGCCCGGCTCTCCCCTGCACACAGCAGCGCCCGGCTCTCCCCTGCACACAGAAGCGCCGGGCTCTCCCCTGCACACAGAAACGCCGGCTCTCCCCTGCACACAGCAGCGCCCGGCTCTCCCCTGCACACAGCAGCGCCCGGCTCTCCCCTGCACACAGCAGCGCCCGGCTCTCCCCTGCACACAGAAGCGCCCGGCTCTCCCCTGCACACAGAAGCGCCCGGCTCTCCCCTGCACACAGAAGCGCCCTGCTCTCCCCTGCACACAGCAGCCGCGGGCTATCCCCTGCACACAGCAGCGCCCGGCTCTCCCCTGCACACAGAAGCGCCGGCTCTCCCCTGCACACAGAAGGGCCCGGCTCTCTCCTGCACACAGCAGCGCCGGGCTCTCCCCTGCACACAGAAACGCAGGCTCTCCCCTGCACACAGCAGCGCCCGGCTCTCCCCTGCACACAGCAGCGCCCGGCTCTCCCCTGCACACAGCAGCGCCCGGCTCTCCCCTGCACACAGAAGCGCCCCGCTCTCCCCTGCACACAGAAACGCCGGCTCTCCCCTGCACACAGAAGCGCCGGGCTCTCCCCTGCACACAGCAGCGCCCGGCTCTCCCCTGCACACAGAAACGCAGGCTCTCCCCTGCACACAGCAGCGCCCGGCTCTCCCCTGCACACAGCAGCGCCCGGCTCTCCCCTGCACACAGCAGCGCCCGGCTCTCCCCTGCACACAGAAGCGCCCGGCTCTCCCCTGCACACAGAAGCGCCCGGCTCTCCCCTGCACACAGAAACGCAGGCTCTCCCCTGCACACAGCAGCGCCCGGCTCTCCCCTGCACACAGCAGCGCCCGGCTCTCCCCTGCACACAGAAGCGCCCGGCTCTCCCCTGCACACAGAAGCGCCCGGCTCTCCCCTGCACACAGAAGCGCCCAGCTCTCCCCTGCACACAGCAGCCGCGGGCTATCCCCTGCACACAGCAGCGCCCGGCTCTCCCCTGCACACAGAAGGGCCCGGCTCTCTCCTGCACACAGCAGCGCCGGGCTCTCCCCTGCACACAGAAACGCAGGCTCTCCCCTGCACACAGCAGCGCCCGGCTCTCCCCTGCACACAGCAGCGCCCGGCTCTCCCCTGCACACAGAAGCGCCCCGCTCTCCCCTGCACACAGAAACGCCGGCTCTCCCCTGCACACAGAAGCGCCGGGCTCTCCCCTGCACACAGCAGCGCCCGGCTCTCCCCTGCACACAGAAGCGCCGGCTCTCCCCCGCACACAGAAGCGCCCGGCTCTCCCCTGCACACAGAATCGCCCGGCTCTCCCCTGCACACAGAAGAGCCTGGCTCTCCCCTGCACACAGAAGCGCCGGCTCTCCCCTGCACACAGAAGCGCCGGCTCTCCCCTGCACACAGAAGCGCCCGGCTCTCCCCTGCACACAGAAGCGCCGGCTCTCCCCTGCACACAGAAGCGCCGGCTCTCCCCTGCACACAGAAGCGCCCAGCTCTCCCCTGCACACAGAAGCGCCCGGCTCTCCCCTGCACACAGAAGCGCCGGCTCTCCCCTGCACACAGAAGCGCCGGCTCTCCCCTGCACACAGAAGCGCCCAGCTCTCCCCTGCACACAGAAGCGCCCGGCTCTCCCCTGCACACAGAAGCGCCCAGCTCTCCCCTGCACACAGCAGCCGCGGGCTATCCCCTGCACACAGCAGCGCCCGGCTCTCCCCTGCACACAGAAGCGCCGGCTCTCCCCTGCACACAGAAGGGCCCGGCTCTCTCCTGCACACAGCAGCGCCGGGCTCTCCCCTGCACACAGAAACGCAGGCTCTCCCCTGCACACAGCAGCGCCCGGCTCTCCCATGCACACAGCAGCGCCCGGCTCTCCCCTGCACACAGAAGCGCCCCGCTCTCCCCTGCACACAGAAACGCCGGCTCTCCCCTGCACACAGAAGCGCCGGGCTCTCCCCTGCACACAGCAGCGCCCGGCTCTCCCCTGCACACAGAAGCGCCGGCACACCCCTGCACACAGAAGCGCCCGGCTCTCCCCTGCACACAGAAACGCCCGGCTCTCCCCTGCACACAGAAGAGCCCGGCTCTCCCCTGCACACAGAAGCGCCGGCTCTCCCCTGCACACAGAAGCGCCGGCTCTCCCCTGCACACAGAAGCGCCGGCTCTCCCCTGCACACAGAAGCGCCCGGCTCTCCCCTGCACACAGCAGCGCCCGGCTCTCCCCTGCACACAGAAGCGCCGGCTCTCCCCTGCACACAGAAGCGCCCGGCTCTCCCCTGCACACAGAAGCGCCGGCTCTCCCATGCACACAGAAGCGCCCAGCTCTCCCCTGCACACAGCAGCGCCCGGCTCTCCCCTGCACACAGAAGCGCCGGCTCTCCCCTGCACACAGAAGCGCCCGGCTCTCCCCTGCACACAGCAGCCGTGGGCTATCCCCTGCACACAGCAGCCGTGGGCTATCCCCTGCACACAGCAGCGCCCGGCTCTCCCCTGCACACAGAAGCAACGGGCTCTCCCCTGCACACAGAAGCGCCCGGCTTTCCCCTGCACACAGATGCGCCCGGCTCTCCCCTGCACACAGAAGCGCCGGCTCTCCCCTGCACACAGAAGCAACGGGCTCTCCCCTGCACACAGAAGCGCCCGGCTTTCCCCTGCACACAGCAGCGCCCGGCTCTCCCCTGCACACGGAAGCGCCGGCTCTCCCCTGCACACAGCAGCGCCCGGCTCTCCCCTGCACACAGAAGCGCCCGGCTCTCCCCTGCACACAGAAGCGCCGGCTCTCCCCTGCACACAGAAGCGCCGGCTCTCCCCTGCACACAGAAGCGCCCAGCTCTCCCCTGCACACAGAAGCGCCCGGCTCTCCCCTGCACACAGAAGCGCCGGCTCTCCCCTGCACACAGAAGCGCCGGCTCTCCCCTGCACACAGAAGCGCCGGGCTCGCCGTTGTCGGAATCGATGTCTGGTACATTGCAGGCTGCTGTCCTTATGCAGTACAGCCTGCGCTGTACCGGGCACATGCAATGCAGCGTCCAATTTAGGATTTTTTCATAAATAAAGGTGAAATATATTGACTTAAATTTATGACTTTCATGAAAGTAAATATGTCACGAGAAAGCAATCTCAGAACGGCTTGGATAAGTAAGTGTTCCAAAACTATTACCACATACTAAACTTGCCACATGTCTAATTTGCAAAAAAATGGCCTGGGCAGGTGGACGAAAACTGGGGCGGGGTAGAAGGGGTTAAAAAATCATACAATGTCATTTTCAGTGTTTTTTTTTAGATTCTGTCTCTCACAGTTGAAGTGTACCTACGATAAAAATTACAGACCTCTCCATTCTTTGTAGGTGGAAAAACTTCCAAAATTGCCAGTGTATCAAATACTTATTTTCCCCACTGCAGCCTAAAGACCGATTTTATATGGGCCAATAGAGCCGGCAGTAATCGGGAATGAGGAAATTAAAGGGGTTGTCTAACCTTTTATTTAATTGACAGGTCTGGACCCAAAATGCCCTATAAACATGGAAACAATTTTCCAAATGTGTATGGGGCTTTACATAGTTTGTACAGTACAGTTTTGATTTCCATTCTTCTGATCCGTCAGAAGAACAGAAAAAATAAAAATAAAAAGCCGATCAATTTTAGTCAGTTCCATCAGAGATCCGTTATTTTAGACGAGCGAAAAAGTCCTGCAGGCAAAATAACGGATCTCTGATGGAACTGACAAAAAATGGATGCAAAAAATAAGCAGATGAACAGATGCTCAAAATAAAGGATCCGTTTCTTTTTCTGTTCTTCTGATGGATCAGAAGAACAGAAACAAAAAGGTTTTGTGAACCGGAATACCCCGATAATGGACGTCCATGACATCCACGTGAGCATAATTGGACACATCCATCTTGGTCCACTGCCATCATTGACTTCAGTTGCTATACTGTAGCTGATCCGGCTCCACAGTTTTTTCTCTAACTGAAAGAGAGGTGGTTATCGTTAAAGGGATTATCCAGGTCTGGAAGCAGAGGAATGGTTGGCACTCTGCGTCGGTGGTTGTGTCTCGGTGCTCAGTGGTAGGGTAGTTTCATACACAGGCTCGGACTGGCCCACAGGGGTACAGGGGAATCCCCAGGTTGGCCCCTGAGCAAGGTGGGCCCCTAGTCTGGGGAAATCAATAATTAGGAGCTATGTCCCAATACGTTTGTGTGTATCTTGAAAATGGTGAGGCACCAAGGACATTATGGAGTTGCAGAGCTTTATTTACATAAAGTTGGGAAATAAAGGAATAAGCAAGCATGTGGACAAGCACTCTCATCCTCTGTGTTGTTCCCCATCAGATGTTGTGTAAGCGCTGGAGGCTGAGCACATCCTGCTGTGTGAGCCAACCCAGCCTGCACACTTATAGCAGGACCTAGACTGCAGTGTTATCCAAAACCCCTGCGGTGGGTGCTGACCGGCAGGAATATAGTAGCCTGCGGTTATTGAGGGTAGCTGTATGCGTGGGAGAAATTGTTCCTGCAGTCTGGGTTTTCTCTGTTTTTCCCTTCAGTCGTGGTTAGTTGTGCAGTTTCACAATACGCCAGAAGTGGGAGGCTGTCTGTGACTTACGTCAAGTGCAGCTAAAATATTTTCTGATTTAGTCTCTACATGTGTGGTCCTCCAACTCCTATGGGAGTCATGTATGAAGCTAATGAGTTGCTTGATTTTATTTTAAAGACTTTGTAAGGCCTCTTTCACACTTGCGTTGTCCGGATCCGGCGTGTCCTCCACTTCCCGGAATTACACGCCGGATCCGGAAAAACGCAAAAGTGAACTGAAAGCATTTGAAGACGGATCCGTCTTCAAAATGCTTTCAGTGTTACTATGGCATCCAGGACGCTATTAAAGTCCTGGTTGCCATAGTAGGAGCGGGGAGCGGGGGAGCGGTATACTTACAGTCCGTGCGGCTCCCGGGGCGCTCCAGAATGACGTCAGAGCGCCCCATGCGCATGGATGACGTGCCATGCGATCACGTGATCCATGCGCTTGGGGCGCCCTGACGTCACTCTGGAGCGCCCCGGGAGCCGCACGGACGGTAAGTATACTGCTCCCCCGCTCCCCGCTACACTTTACCATGGCTGCCAGGGCTTTAGCGTCCCGGCAGCCATGGTAACCATTGAGAAAAAGCTAAACGTCGTATCCGGCAATGCGCCGAAATGACGTTTAGCTTAAGGCCGGATCCGGATCAATGCCTTTCAATGGGCATTAATTCCGGATCCGGCCTTGCAGCAAGTCTTCAGCATTTTTGGCTGGAGCAAAAAGCGCAGCATGCTGCGGTATTTTCTCCGGCCAAAAAACGTTCCGTTCCGGAACTGAAGACATCCTGATGCATCCTGAACGGATTTCTCTCCATTCAGAATGCATTAGGATAAAACTGATCAGGATTCTTCCGGCATAGAGCCCCGACGACGGAACTCTATGCCGGACGACAATAACGCAGGTGTGAAAGAGCCCTTAGCATTTAAACCATTAGAGCACTTCTATGAGCGCCAGAGGTCAGTCCTGGTCTAAAACCGGGCTCATTTTCACCTTGACCAGTGTCACTTTATGTGGTGATAACTTTAACTCCTTAAGGACACAGCCTTATTTCACCTTAAGGACTTGGCAATTTTTGCAAATCTGACCAGTGTCACTTTAAGTGGTGATAACTTTAAAACGCTTTTACTTATCCAGGCCGTTCTGAGATTGTTTTTTCGTCACATATTGTACTTCCAAGTTTCAATTTCTCTACTTCTATAATACATAGTAATACCTACAAAAATAGTTATTATTTTATATTTCCCATATGTCTTCTTCATGTTAGGATCATTTGGGGAATGACATTTTATTTTTAGGGGACGTTACAAGGCTTAGAAGTTTAGAAGTAAATCTTGAAATTTCTCTGAAATTTTCAAAAACCAACTTTTTAAGGACCAGTTCAGGTCTGAAGTCACTTTGTGAAGCTTACATGATAGAAACCACCCAAACATGACCCCATTCTAGAAACTACACCCCTCAAGGTATTCAAAACTGATTTTACAAATGTTGTTAACCCTTTAGGTGTTCCACAAGAATTAATGAAAAATAGAGATACAATTTCCAAATTTTACTTTTTTGGCAGATTTTCCATTTTAATATTTTTTTTCCAGTTACAAAGCAAGGGTTAACAGCCAAACAAAACTCAATATTTATGGCCTTGATTCTGTAGTTTACAGAAACACCCCATATGTGGTCGTAAACTGCTGTACGGGCACACGGCAGGGCGCAGAAGGAAAGGAATTGTCATGGTCTTACCTCCTTGCTGTTCCCTTCGTTTGACATGTGCTGGCGGCCATCTTGGTTTCTGGGTTTTCTTGTAGCCTCCCACCCTGCGGCTCCTCCTTCCCACTGGGAGGAGCTGGATGCCCAGCTCATATATATAGGAGGTCTGTGGCTTCAGTTCCTTGCTTGGTCCTCCTGTGTTCACATGCTTCCAAGACTGCTGCTGCTTCTGGTTCCTGATCCTGGCCTCGTCTGACTACCCCGTTGGTTCCTGATTCCGGCTTCGTCTGACTACCCCGTTGGTTCCTGATTCCGGCTTCGTCTGACTACCCCGTTGGTTCCTGTTCCTGGCTTCGTCTGACTACCCTTCTGGTTCCTGACCTCTGTCTCCGCAAGACCCTGCTTCGGTTTAGCCATCCGTTCGGACTTTGCTTACGGCTTGCTCTTCAATAAAACCTTCTTATTTTCCACTTATCTCTTGTTGTACGTCTGGTTCATGGTTCCATGACATTAGGACCAAGCCATGAATTCTGACGGTACAGGGCCACCCTCGCTACCTACGCTGGTTGCCAGACTTGATCAGCAGGATCACCTGTTGGGTCGGTTCGCTGTGGCGTTGCAAACCCTGCTTGAACGCACGGCTCATTTAGCTTCCGTTGCCGATGGGTCGGTTGTCGCTCCTGGGCCCGCTCCTACTGCCGCTCCGGTTGTTGCGCCAGAGTCTACCCTGACACCTGTTGCTGCTCCTGTGGTGTTTCAGGGTATGACCGGTTCTGCCCCCCTTCCACAGCGCTTTGGGGGAGAGCCAACTCAGTGCCGAGGTTTCCTTAACCAGGTGGGCATTTACTTCGAGTTGCTGCCACATGCCTTTCCTACTGAGAGATCAAGGGTGGGCTTCTTGATCTCGCTGCTCTCGGACAAGGCCTTGGCCTGGGCCAGCCCTTTATGGGAGAACAACAATCCGGTGGTTGCCGAGTTTTCCGGTTTTGTTGCTTCTCTTCGGAAGGTATTCGATGTGCCGGCTCGTGCTGCCTCTGCTGCGAAGCTCCTTATGTCCATCAGACAGGGTTCACGATCCGTAGCTGAATACGCCATTGAGTTTCGTACCCTGGCAGCAGAGGTGGGCTGGAATAATGAGGCTCTGGTCGCTGCTTTCTCTCATGGTCTCTCGGATGCCTTGAAGGATGAGGTTGCAGCTAAGGACCTACCAGTGGAGCTCGAGTCTCTTATTTCTTTCCTGATTTTGATTGACACCAGACTCAGGGAGAGACCTTCCTTTAAGGAGAGCCTGCGGAGGTCTCCTAACAGATTGGCGCCTACGTTTGCTGTCCCACCCGTGCCTCCCTCTCCTCCCACGCCTCCTGGGGATGACTTGTCTGGGGGTGAACCCATGCAGCGGGGGTTTGCTCGCCTGTCTGAGGGGGAGAGGGTACTCCGGAGACGCGAGGGCCGATGCATGTACTGTGGTCTCGGTGGGCATTTTCGGTTGGCATGTCCGAACCGTCCGGGAGAACGCTCGCACCTGAGGTCCTGTCGGGGGCAGATCTTGGGTGGAGTCTCCTCGTCCCCGGTTTCCCGTGTTGACAAACCACTGATCACGGTTGTCCTCTCCTGGGTCGGGGGCTCGGTGACGACCCAGGCGTTGGTGGACTCTGGTGCTGGTGGTTTGTTCATTGATAGAGTGTTCGTTGCCGCCAATTCCATTCCTCTGCAGCCTCGAGGTTCCCCACTGGCTCTTGAGGCGATAGACGGCAGACCCCTTCTGCCGCCACACGTGACTCATGAGACCCTTCCAGTGGGGATAGCCATTGGTGCCGTTCACAGAGAGTCGGTCTGTCTCCAGGTTATTTCGTCTCCACACTACTCGGTGGTCTTGGGGTACCCCTGGCTCCAGAAGCATAATCCGACTTTCGATTGGAGATCGGTCGAGATCCTCTCGTGGTCACCGCAGTGTGGGGCTAGTTGCATCCATGGGCCTGTCAAGTTGCTGTGTACTTCCTCGGACTCTCTGTTGCCTCCTGAATACGAAGAGTACCGGGATGTATTCGATAAGGTGCGCGCGGTTGCCCTACCTCCGCACCGCCCATACGATTGTGCCATAGAGTTACAATCCGGTGCCGTTCCTCCTCGTGGCAAAGTCTATCCACTGTCGGTAGCGGAGAATGAGGCCATGGAGGAGTACGTGAGGGAGGCGCTTTCACGCGGACACATTCGCAAATCCTCGTCCCCGGCAGGGGCTGGATTTTTCTTTGTGAAAAAGAAGGGCGGCGAGTTGAGGCCTTGCATCGATTACAGGGGTCTCAATCGCATCACGATCAAGAACGCTTACCCGATACCCTTGATTTCCGAGCTGTTCGATCGCCTCAAAGGGGCCACGGTCTTTACCAAACTCGACCTGAGGGCGGCATATAACCTGGTAAGGATCAAGGCGGGCGATGAGTGGAAGACCGCGTTTAACACCAGGACCGGTCATTATGAATCCTTGGTTATGCCCTTTGGGTTGTGCAATGCGCCCGCAGTCTTCCAGGAATTCATCAACGATGTTTTCCGTGACCTGTTGCAGCAGTGTGTGGTGGTCTATTTGGATGACATCTTGGTATATTCTGCATCCATGGAGGCCCACATTCTGGATGTCAGACGAGTGTTGCAACGCTTACGAGAGAACAAGCTGTTCGGTAAGCTTGAGAAATGCGAATTTCACCGATCCCAGGTAACCTTCTTAGGTTACATCATTTCCGCTGAGGGGTTCTCCATGGATCCTGAGAAGGTTTCGGCTGTCTTACAGTGGCCCCAGCCCAGTGGGCTTCGTGCCCTGCAGCGCTTTTTGGGCTTCGCCAATTATTATCGGAAGTTCATCAGGGACTTTTCCATGCTAGCCAAGCCTCTCACGGATCTGACCAGGAAGGGCAGTAATCCTCAGGTCTGGCCGCTCGAGGCCATCCGAGCTTTTGAGGCTCTAAAGTCCGCCTTTGTGTCGGCTCCGATTCTGTCGCATCCCAACCCTGGGTTGCCTTTTGTCCTCGAGGTGGACGCGTCTGAGACGGGAGTAGGCGCCCTCCTGTCTCAGCGTAGAACACCAGAGGGTCCTCTGCTTCCTTGTGGGTTTTACTCCCGGAAACTGTCTTCCGCGGAGTGCAACTATCAGATTGGTGACAGGGAGTTATTGGCCATCGTGCAGGCCCTTAAAGAATGGAGGCACTTGCTCGAGGGCTCGGTGGTTCCGTTCCTCATCCTGACGGACCACAAGAATCTGACCTACCTCTCTGAGGCCAAGAGATTGACACCACGTCAGGCCAGATGGGCTCTGTTCTTGTCACGTTTTAATTACGTGGTCTCCTACCTACCCGGCTCCAAGAACATCAGAGCGGATGCCTTATCACGGCAGTACTCCGAGCTGTCCGGGGAGGAGTCGATTCCGACTACGGTCATACCCCCGAATCAGATCCTGGCCGCTATTCGCACCAGCCTGACTTCTCCTCTGGGTGAGCAGATTTTGGCGGCTCAATCTGGTGCTCCCTCTGGGAGACCCAACGGCAGATGTTTTGTGCCTGAGGAGTTGCGCACTCGGTTGTTGCGAACCTACCATAACTCCAAGGCCGCGGGGCACCCTGGAAAGAATCAGCTGTCCTGGGCGGTTTCACGTCTGTTCTGGTGGCCTTCTCTACGTTCCGACATCGCCGCATATGTAGCGGCATGCTCCGTTTGTGCCCAGAGTAAGTCCCCTCGGCACCTTCCGTTGGGCCTTTTGCAACCCATAGCCACCGGGGAGCGTCCATGGTCACACCTGGGGATGGATTTCATTGTGGACCTCCCTGCATCCCGAGGCCATACGGTCATTCTCATGATTGTGGATCGGTTTTCCAAAATGTGCCACTGTGTTCCTCTCAAGAAGTTACCCTCTGCACAAGAGTTGGCCTCGATTTTTGCCAGGGAGGTCTTCCGGTTGCACGGTTTGCCCAAGGAGATTGTGTCGGATCGGGGGAGTCAGTTTGTGTCCAGGTTCTGGCGTGCCTTTTGCTCCCAGTTGGGGATTAATCTCTCTTTCTCCTCGGCCTACCACCCTCAGTCCAATGGGGCCGCAGAACGATCAATCAGGCCTTGGAGCAATTCCTTCGTTGCTATGTCTCCGATCACCAAGACAATTGGGTTGACCTCCTGCCTTGGGCTGAGTTTGCCAGGAACACGGCGGTGAACTCTTCCTCTGGGACGTCTCCCTTCATGGCCAATTATGGGGTTCCAACCTGCCGTGTTACCGGAGGTATTCTCTCCCCAGGATATTCCGGCTGTGGAGGATCACCTTTCCGTC